>NC_089491.1:243041121-243341121 GCF_036850765.1 Saccopteryx bilineata
CTAATTTAAAATTTACTTTTTATGGGTATCTATTACTACCTTTCAGGCCCTGGTGTACTAAGGCACAGTTTGGGAAATGCTCTTTCCACAAGAACGCTACAGGGAAATGCCAGGGTTTGCTGGGCAAAGGCTGGCATCACAGGCTCTCTCCATCCCTCTGGCTGGGTAACCTCGGATACTGTATGACAGTTGCACTCTGGGAACACGAGTTCTCATTCACAAAACAGAAAATGGTATAGAAGAGTAACAGTGTAAGCCATTTGTGACAGTATGCAAAAGTGTCTGCTATAATATAATAAAATAAATACATCAGGACATGTGTGTGAAGAAAATTTAAGGGTGAGAAACAAAATACAACTACATAGAAAGCTATAGGAATGTGAACAGTGGGTGGCCAATTTGACCCTGTGCTATAACCTAAGGAAATGAAAAAGCACTCTTACCAGAGGGCAGTTGTTGGTGAAGTCAAAGGGAGCCCATTTCTTGGGAAAAGCACAACTTTTCTCAGTAGTGAAGCCAGTCAGGAAACTCCATGGTTTTTTTTCAACTCTTATGAGCATGGACTCTGAAGTCAGATAGACCTGCGACTGAGGTCCACCGCTGCTTCCTACTTGGCTACTTTAGCTAATTGCATAATTTCTAGAAGCCATAATCTCCTCTTTCATGCAATGGGCAAGATAAAGGTGGCCATGAATGGAATGATGTCTCCACAAAGGGGCAGAATACATGTCACTGCCTTGAATCAGAGCACAGAGTGAATCAAAGTCACAGTGGCTTTTTTCCTTAGTAACACCCTTTAATAGGAAACAACAACTTTTGCTATCTATGTCTTTTGCTGCTGACTTACAATGATTCAGGTAATAACATTGAAAGGAATTACAATAAAAAGAACTTGATTACAAGCTAAATCATGCAGTTAGTTGTCTTAGTTTAACTCAAGAAACAGATTAATTACATAACCTGGATGAATAACTCTTCCTGCAATTGAACTTTTAATGAGAATGGAACAATAGGAAAAAAAAAGTTATGTTTCTGGCAAATGCCTGGAAAGTAGGTAGTCTATGTTACCAGCACAGAATGATCTAGCACTTTGACCATCATTTGAGTAAAGAGTACAGTCGGCAACTCAGAAAAAGAAAAAAAAAAAAAAAAAGAACAAAGATAACAGGTGAGCAAGTCCCCATGTTCAACAATATAAAGCAAAACTACTATAATTTTATATCAGAAAAATTTCAAAGTAACTGATATCTATTATTCATCCTGGCAATGATAATATCTCCAAAAATTTCCAAATGAAGGCCAATGTTGAGTAAAAAGATTTTGGAGGGGACCTGCTGGTATATATACACTGATTGCCAAATGTATCACAATGTAATAAAAGGATTTGACCTACTATAAAAAGTATTGGATCTAATCCAATTACATTTAGAAGAATAAGTGCCCCCCCCAAAAAAAGAACATCTGATTAGGAGTCATTTCTCCTGCTGATATAAGAAAACAGAACCACCTGACCTGTGGTGGCACAGTGGGATAAAGCACCGACCTGGAACACTGAGGTTGCCGGTTCAAAACCTTGGGCTTGCCTGGTCAAGGCACATATGGGAGTTGATGCTTCCTGCTTCTTCCCCTTCTCTCTCTCTCTCTCTCTCTCTCTCTCCTCTCTCTCTAAAAATCAATAAATAAAATATTTAACAACAACAACAACAAAAAGAAAACAGAACCGATTGTGTATTGAGACCATCGCGAGGATGTGACAAGTACAGGTACGCAGATAAGACCTGGAAATATGTCAAACAGATACACATTATGCCAAAAGAGGAATTCTGAGCACATTCTGAGCAACAAATATATTTTAACAACTGTGGTATTATCTCTCCCAAGGTAATCTCTTTGAAGAAAATTTTATTTACCTAGATAGCTGATATTTTACTTTTATAATTACAATGATAAGTATTTGTTCTAGGCTCCTTACTAATTATAAACTTCTTTGAGGCTAAGCATTAATTATATGAATTAATTAATTTACTCACTTGTTTGGAGATACTGACTGAGCACTACCAGGCGATGGCAGCCTTCCCTGTGCTGAAGGCAAAACAGAAAGGTTCTGACAAGTTTCCTACTCTTTGAAGATGCATAATCTAGTTGTTGTGGGAGTCACATAGCTAAATTTAACAAGAAGTAAGACAAAATATCACTGAGTGCGTAAGAAATGTAATAAACTACTTACTGAAGTTCAGCAAAACGGGATATAATTGGAACCAAAGCTCTCAGAGAAGGTTTTGTTATGGGGACCTCAGTCAGCCCCTATCAAAAGCCCTGTAGCTTGAGATTGAATGGAGACATTAAGGAAGGAAACTGAAACAGAAGGAATAGTGTGATGGGAAGTTTTCTTTAAGACCCTGTTACTGACATCACTTTCCATGATTTAATAAATGTCTATATTGAACACATGTTATCTGTTAGGCACTGTTCTAGGTTATAGGAGCAAAATGACGAACAAAAGTTAACGGGTCTCCACCTTTATGGAGGTTACATTCTAGTGAAGGATACAATAATTATCAAAAATCATCCATATAAATGGTCAAGAACTCCTTTCTTAAACTAACTCAGTTGGGCTCCTCTGAGCCCTGTTTTTGACAAGGCCTCACCTATTATGGCCCCTGCCCTTGACCTGTTGAACCCAGTTTTAGCAAAGAACCCTGCTAAGCCAGTTTATTGAAACTGCCCCCATCTTGATATCTCCTGCTCCTCTAACCTTGACAATGAACCAATCACCTCTTAGAACTTTTTCTCTCATGCCCTTATCTGCCCATTGACTACGAATCCCCACTTAGCCCTCTGTGTACAGAGTTGTGTTCAGTCTCGCTCTCCTATTCCAGTCATCTTGACTCCAGCTGCGCTCAACTGGAATGCAGTCTTCCTTGCTGTTTTTAATATTCATTAAATTTTTCTTTCTTTAACAAAATCTAAAATTATAACTACGATAATTGTATGAAGGAGAGGTATCCAAGGCCATAAAACCATAGAATAAGGAGAGACAAAAAAGAATTCCCAGAGGAAATGATATGGAACTGAAATTCAGGGATGAGTTACTCTTCATTTGCTGAAAATTAGAAAGAGCACCACTGTCTGAGGAAGCAGTGTATGTACACAGTCTGCATGAAAGTCTGAGGAACTGGAGAAGTAGTGTTGTCTAGGGAAGCAGAGAAGTGGAGGGTGGGCTGACGTCATGCTGTACATCTCATGCTTAAGTTAAACTTAATGTCTTTCTTCTCCCAAAAATCAGAGAGGTCAATTGGCCATGCCATTTCTGCCTCATTACTATCTCTGGAATCATTTTTTATTCAGTTTCTTATTGTATTTCACCTGAGTTATTAAGGTTATCCTAGGTCTTTCTTCCTGCTGCCTCATCACTATCTCTGGAATCATTTTTATTCAGTTTCTCATTGTACTTCACCTGAGTTATTAAGGTTATCCTAAGTCCCTCTGCCTGCTCCCTTCCAACCTACTCTCTACACTATCAAAATGATCTTTCTACAAAGTATGTAAGATACTATTCTTCTCATTGAACCCTTTGACTAGATCCCACTACCTATAATCTGTCATTCATCATCATCATATCTTATGCAAAGCATTTCAAGGTGTGCACCCTTCTATGTGTCCTTCCATGACCAAAGGCTCAACAGATCTTGTAAATAGCCATAGAGGGGTGCCTGAGGTTTCCAAAGACAAGTAGCCTTGCTTTTCCCAAGTTCCTCTTCTTTTGTAAGCAATGCCTTGCTGCCTACTCTCAATAACTCCTTCCCACAGAGTTGTGTGTGCTCAAATATGCACAAATACACACACATCATACTTTTTAACATTCATCTCACTTCTCACATGAATCATGACTATCCTTTCCTGCTCCATTCCGCACATAGTTAGGGTATCCTTTCTCTATACTTTCAATTTTTTGCCTAGCTCTAAACACTTGATGTTAAGTAAATTGAGAACAGTAATTAGTTTTGGTTTGCTTTTATACTCAGATTTTAAGATAATTATAATAGGTAAACCTGAGAATTTCCCAGCCGGCATCAATATTCTTCATTTGAGAATGGACCTCTGATACAAAGTCAAGTGATCTTAATGTCCATGTGTATACTATATAACCCTGCCACCTGTGCACAGTTCATTGTGTAGGGGTAAGTGTCTATGACAAGGTAGATAAAATGGAAACCCTCCCTGAAACTTTTAGACTGAGAGCCACAGAGAATGAGTCATTTACAAGAAAAGCTACCAGGTGTCTTGTTCTCTCTTTGTAGAGGAGATTAGTTTACAGTACAAGATTTAAAAATTACCCAACATACAGGAAGGAGAAAAGGAAAGAAAGATAGAGAGAGAGAGAGATGAATTTTGATAACAGCACTTGAGTTTCTAACACCAGCTATTTCTGAGGCTTAGCTGCCTGATTTTCTATCCCATAGTTTGGTTATAAGAGATATCTAGCATCCCTCTAATAAACCCCTCTGTTTTTCTAAGCTACTTGGATTTTGTAACTTGCAACAAATGTCTTTGATGAATACATAGTAATTGTAATGACTATAATATATTAATTATCTATTATGTGTTCAGCACAATCTTAGGTGATATATAATTAGAATTTTACTTACCCCTCACAATGATGTATAATATTACCATTAGTCTCAGCAAATGATGGAGCCTGAATTCAAATCCAATTCTATCTGTCTCAAAAGCTGGTAGCTTCTGAGTACCAAAGTTAAGCAAGTAGTATGCATGCATTAATTATAGCTTAAAAAGATACAGATTGACTGAAGTAAAGGGCTTATTTCCAGGGAAAGTGGCAGACAGATGTTAAGTAGAGTCTATTATGCCAAAGTTAAGAATTTGTCCTTCACTTTGTTAACAGTAGCCATTTAAGTTCTTGAGTGTGGTGATGAAAGAAAGAGTCATATCACATGTCATTTTTGCATTAACTCCTGTCAATTCAACTCACTTAAAAAAACAAATATTAATTTTTCTCTTCCAAGAAATAAAAAATTAAGTCAAAGTCAAGAATATAAGTGGAGGAATTCAGCGGCTGCATTGGCCATATGGTCTTCATTTCTGCTAAGTTGTGATCTGAGTGGTAAAAATCAGGAGCTCTGGTATGTCTAAACCTTAGCTTTATTTTGATAATATTATTCTATTTACCTGGATCTGAGATCAACTGATTCTGAAAAAAAATATAGGGGTAGCTATAATTACCTACCTGTCCTGGGTGATGTGAGAATAGCTGCTCATTGCTCTGCCTTTCAGGTTTTCATTCAGATCAAAGTTTCTTTAAGTGGAGGAGTAATACTTGACTCAGTCAATAAGGCTAGTCTCAGGAAGACATTTAGTGCAAACACCCAGACAACAATGGATGCATTTGGCTCAAGTCAGTTTGCTTACAGGCCAAATTTACCAGACCAAGATTTAAGATGCTGAAAATTCCAGGATAAAAATGCATAAAACAACATAATATTTTCAACTATCATAGTATGTTCAGATAGTATTTTCAACTCTACAACCCGTGATAATTCCCCCTATGAGCCCAAGGCAACCTTCCCAGGCCCTTTGCAAACCACTTCTATTTGTTAGCCACATGCCATTGTTGAAGCTTCTACAAACGCATGTTTCTCAGAAGCATTTTTTTTGAGTTGCTCGTTTTGTTAGTAGACAATGTTCTGCTACTTCTATCTTGAAGCAAGAGTCTGGATAAATGTTCAACTCACCAGAACTAAGGATGATACCTTGTTTATTCAAGTGTTTATTCAAATAGCAAGAGAATGCAAGATAGTACCAAACGACATTGTATTAGGGAGTCAATGTCTGGAATGAACTATATACTTACATATCTAAACACCTGCCTTAAAGTTCTCTTGAGATTCTAGAAATGAGTTAGCAACAGCAGGGTCTTGAGTATATATCTAGCAGGTGTTTGAATTGGGGAAGAAAATTTCATTAAAACACAAATGTAAAGAGAATACTGGGTTATACCATTAAGTTTTTTACCTTAGTGATGCTGATTTGGGCAAAAAATTCTTCATCCAGTTGCTAGTATTTAGTACAAAGTTCTATTCTATATACATAGATACTTAAATATCCTATCATATAATGCATTATATTCCCAAAGGGAGATTGTTGTATCATTAAATACTGGAGAGCTACATGGTTGTGTCCAGGTTCAATATCAGAACACTTTGTCTAGCTGTTCCACTGCTGCTGGACACTGAGCGTTCTCACTGAGTCAATGTAGAATGAGTTGAATGCATTTTCTCACCTAGTGAATAAGAGGTTTTCTAGGCACATATTGCAATAAAACAGCCCTCTTGGCCTCATTTACTGAAGTGAGGATGACTATATAAGTGTTTCTTACAGCTGCACATCTGTTTATGTCCAGGGGAAACAGAATAGAACAAAGACCATGAGTTCTAAGAAGGCAAACAGAAGTTGTGAGAATTAGGTTATGGAAACAAATTAGGGGAAACTCAAGGCATTTAGATAACGAGTGTCTTTCAAATATCTAATAATGAGTGTGTGTGTGTGTGTATGTGTGTGTATGGAAGGCATAGATAAGTAAACAGTTGTGTGGTGGAATGAAGCAGAATTCAGAAAGTTCATTTATTTTTGGGTCTGACCTTACTCTGAGTCTCCTGAGGTGCAGACAAGTTCAAATTTAAATTCCAAGATTCAAGATAGGAGAGTAAATTTAGCTGGCATGTGAATAAAAGAGATTGAACTTATAACTACTGATACAGTGGCCTTAAGTTATAATTTAAAAAAAGAGGCTAAACCACTCTATCAAAGCTAAGAGAATTGTTTGGAGCATGATAAAGATTCTTAAATATGCACCACGTTGGGAAATGCATGTTCTATGACTAAGTCAGCTTTGATTTTGACTATTCAAAGCTATGTGTCTGCACAGATGGAAACTGAAATATGACCCATGGGCTATAGAACAGGATTAAATCCCTAAGTGTCAGATCACAGTCTCAACAGAGAGCCAGCATCCCCTGCCTGGGGAGTAGAAGAGAGAGTGATCAATGGCTGCTGGGGAACAGGTCCCTGTAAGGTGCCTTAATTATTGTCATAGACTTCTTACATTTGGATATAAAAATAGGGCTACAATATAAATCATTGCTACATCTACAATTAATATTAAACAACATTACTTTAATCTGACGGTGATCTAGGAAGTCTTATTTTGAGGCAGACATTTTAATTTAAGTATTTGTTTAGGCTTAATGTATAATAATTGTGAAATCCTAGTTTTACTACTTATTCCACTTTGATCAAACATTACACATCTCTTATTTTCCACACAGAATATTTAAAGAAATGTAAAGAATCATATTTTTATACAGGAAAACCAGAGTCACCAAAATCCACATTAGATTTTGAGAGTGAGTCATCAAGAACAAAATCTAAATGTGTTTCCATCTTAAAAATTACCCTCTCTATACCAGAAAACCTAAAGACTAATAGCGTTAACAATACTTTACACTCATCTTCTAAATTTGCAGCCGACATTGTCAGAGTTGAGATCAAAAAAGGAGAGCTAGGTAGGGAGGTGTGGATTAGAATAAAACAAAACCTGATGGGAAAAAAATCACAAGGTGAAAAGGCCTTTTATTCATACAATAGAACATAGATTTGAAAGCTTGTATTATATCACACAGTGTTCCTTTGCAAGAGTTCATGTGTTGTTTTAAAATAAATTACATTTTGTCCCAATCAATGAATCTCTTCACTTGCTATTACCTACAGACCTTCCTAGCAGCCAGGGTTCTGGCCACACTCCAACACTAGGCTGGCATTAAAGTAAGTCAAGTTGCTGGTGTCTGTCCAAATATTCAGTTGAGGGAACTGGAAAAAGTTACTCATGCCCAGATAATTTTAAATTCTTTTTTTGTTGTTGTTTCTCTCTCTCTTTCTCTCCCTGCTATAAAATTACCTATCTCCAACATATTTGTCTGGCTAGAGGTTAATGGAACAGTAATGATGTTAATGAGCCTTTTGCAGTGCAAGTTTTTTCAAGAAAGAGATATAATAGCTGTTTTCCTTCCCTTTTAATCTTTTTCATCATTCAAGAGTTACAGGCTGAGACAATTAGCAACTTGTAAAGCTCTGTCTCCCAGACCAGTCACAGCCCAGTGGGGCAAAAAGCAGGAGCCCATTTAGACAGCTTCACTTGTTTACAGGTGAGAACCTGTGGATGAAGGCAACACACTGTTTCTTGCCAGAAGGTATAATGCTGTTCAGGAAAAGAGAAGGGAGATTAGCAATCTGTTGATGAGCCTCTTCCATGGCAGTCAGGCAATGGGAGCTGTCCAAGGTACTGTAAAAATCATCATCAATTCCTTCCCTTTTCCTTTATTAGAGAATCCAGCCTGCCTGAGAGCCACAGACCTCAAGGAGCTCACAGGGTAGTTCACTTAAGCATCTAAATATTTTGTTACTTATAGTAAATTTACCCAAACCTTATAGGATCCTGGTGAAAAAAAAAGAGGGGGGGCATTTCATAAAACAAGTTCTTTAGCAATACTATCTGATTTCTTGGGCATTTGTCCATTTGGTGATGGTTTGGCATTCTGTCTCCCTATGCTTTAGAAAGTATAGCTCCTAGATGCATGTGGTAATGAAAACATGTATGTATAGTTCTGCTAAGATGGAAAAAAATTTTAATTAAAACATATCCAAGATTTGAACTAATCTGGATTCTGACTCAGCTGGTGTTAAATTTTATTTCTAGTGAAAAGGGCCTATAAATGCCTTTAGCAAATGCTTCCGGAAGAGATTCAAAGCACTCAAGGGAGAGGCTTGAAGAATGTGACATTTTACTTTTCTTCAGATTGTTGATTTCTTTTGTATGTAAAAGTGGATTTTAATTAAATGGATCATGGTTCACAACCAAGCTATAGAATAAAAATGTGAAAGACCCAAATCAAAATCAGGAACTGTGGGCATAATTATCCTATAAAGACCAGGCTCAGTCAGAACTCAGCCATTAATGCCAGCTAATCCGAGATGCAATGTAAAGCAAAGTATTAATTGTCCAAAAACAATTTTGGACAAATTATGGCTATTAGGCACATTAAGAATTTCTATATGCATTTAAACTTGATGATGTAGAGGTATTCCTGGAAAAGCAATCAAAGGTTTGCTGTCTACCTACTATGTGTGTTCAGTCAACATTATGTTTGGGGAGGTGGTAACTAAAAAATAAAATATAAAACCTGGAGCTAAAATACAGGGGGAAGTGCTTATCTGAAATAATGGTAAAAACAATTATGAACTGCTGACTATTAGTACAATTTTCAAGGTCAGAAAGTTTTGTGCAAACTAAGTATGGTTTTTTTAGGGCTTCCTTGAGAGTTCATAAAATGTAAATAAGATTTATTACATTGCATGGTCCATAGTAGGAAATTCCAGGTGCAGAACATGTAGGAAGTGAGAACATGCACATAATCACCGATGGAACGTGCACGCCTGAGTCATTGTTTAGTGTCGGCCGACAGATGGATCAGAATGAACAGAAACCAAAGGTAAGGAGATCTCCTAGGAGAGAGCTGTCAACATTCAGAAATTGGTCTAAATTGGAAAGAATATAAATGGTAAGACATACTCTGAATGAAAATATGAATACTTGATGACAGTTTTGATTTTATGGAAGAGAAAGAAGAGTCAGAGAAGATTTGGAGATTTCCCATTCAAGTACTAACCAGGCCTGACCCTGCTTAGCTTCTGAGAGCAGACCAGATCACGCACGTGCAGGGTGGTATGGCCGTAGACAACTGGAGATTTCTTTAACCAGGACAACTGGAATATTGGGCCAGATATGCAATAGAAAAGGGATAGTTTTATAGAAAAAGCAACACATTCTATGGTGCTATTTTCAAATAACATGATATTTTATGTAGCTCCTTCATGGGTCTGGCCTACTGAACTATTTTTAATGTTTTTCAATTTCCTCATTCCCATAATGACAGTGGCTCCAATTGCTGAATGGCACATATATACTCTCCCACCAATATAACAATAGTTTTTACCAACTTACTCCAAACAAAAAAAGTCATTGGAGAAAAAGATGTTTTGTGCATTATGCAGTTGAGTGCTATTACCAATGTAGGCTCACTGCATCCATTTGGGAAAACAGGGTTCTAGAAGGCAAGCGGTGCACCCTTCTAGCAAGCTCTGTCTCAACCTGTAGAGTGTCCTGCAGATCCATACCACAGACTTCCTGCAGGAACTGATGATGCCTGCTAGAAATAACCTCAAACAATCTCTCAAATGTCTTAGATGGTAAAATCAGAGCTAAAGCTTTCATGCACATCACATCCTTGTTTTCTAAAGACATAACGAACCCCCCAGCAGTGTAAGGAACTACATAATTGTGTGTATGGGGCTGCAGCGCTTATAGAAATGTGCTCCATCCAGATGGCAAATGGGATGATGGCAAAGCCAGGATGAGGAAGCAACTAATGATACTTCAAATAGCAAACCGCAAAGCAAATGTAAGCACAAATGACATATCCAAAAGCAGACAATGGAGCACATGTCAAAGTCAGCTGCTTGGGATGGGGGAGGAGGGGATATATATAAAAAGTAAATACACAGACATAAACATAAATACGAATGTATGACACTACTCCAGAAGCACTCGGTGCTTTCCAGACCAGTCATCGCTACCCTCACTGCCCCCACACCTCCCTGTGCCTAAATTTACTCACCGGGAGAGGGACCAAACAGCACCCTCTGTACTAGAGGAAGAGAAGAGATGAGCTCTTTATTGACTGGCCTGAAGAGAAAACAAAGTAGGTAATAAATGGAGTGCCAATATGTTAGTCTTTGGCATCTTCATTTGGGAATGGGGGAAATAAGGCTCAGGGTCTCTAGATGAGTCGTGCCTGGGTTGAGACCACAGAACTCTCTCTGACGTCAGGCTAGCCTTCTTTTCTCAGACTGCCAACATATCCCATTGGAGAAATGTGACCCTTTTGGAACATTGATGGTACACGAAAGGGTAGAAATGCCAAGGTGCGTGTAAGTAACTCATTGATGAGAATTCACAGGGCTGCAAGACTTCTACTTGCACTTTTCTTAGAGGGTATCTATCTGCATTTAAAGCTGTTGCTCTCTGATAACAGGGAAAAAGAAAACCCTTTAAAATTGCCCAGATGAACCTGAGATAATGTTTTTCAAACAGACAACATGCCCTCCCTGATTTATAGAGCCATTGCTATCCTTGTCAGTGCATCTGGAGCCCCTGATACAGGCTGGAGGAAGAAGCATTTCATCACAAACACACACTTCTGGCCCGAACCTATTTATACAGACAACCTGTCAGCCGGTTGGAGCCAGATTTTCTGTTGACATGGGCAAGACAGCTCTATAAAACAGGGACTTCTTTTCTTTGTTGTTATTGTCCATATTTCCCTCTTGATAGCCACAGAGGCTTTGTCTAAACAATAATAAAGATCTTCGGTGACTCAGTTTCCATTTTTCTCTTATCATTGCCTTTACTGCTGGCTGCTTATTTGTGACAGACTGCCACAACATGCTTTTAAGGAAAAAAAAATGTCATGATAGCAGAATGATGCTCTCTCGACATCGAAGATGGGAATCTATAAAACTGTTCTGTAACAACTCATTTTAATGTTTGCCTACTTGTCTTCATTTATTTTTTTATCTGATTCTCAATGTACTCAAGACGGAAGGAGGTTTGCCGCAGCTCGGGGAGACATGCCACAAATCTAACTGAGACCACAGATGGCGTGGGTTGGGTTGACTACCTCTTTTTCAGGCTCGGAGTGGCGATTGGTATGCAGCGCACACACGCATGCTCATCAAGACTGTTAAAGGAAAGGGTTCAGGACGCACATGAGCACAGCAGCCAAATTATTCTTGTTTATGGCACGATAGGGTTCACTTTAGATCAAGACAGAAGTGTATTAACAAAGAAATAAGACTTGGGAAAAACTTTTTTTTTCTTCTAATTTCAAAGAAAAGGCTGGCATACATTTGCTGGTCAGTGTCAAGGTTTATTTTCAGTTGGAGCAAAGAGGTACGTTTTCTGTGAATTAGTATGCAATTCTACTTCTGGTCTTTGTCCTTAGAAGGTTGTTGTTTTTCTAGGTGGCCATATATTACAAAGTTGTAAAATTAAAGGTACACAGACACTTGGCTACACATTTACTTGGTGGGTTAATGTCAGAGTTTGAGTCTTAGAATGCACAATGTAAATTTAGTTCTTCCTTCTAATATTGCAGTCAACAATCTATCATACCTTGAGGAGGAAAGAACCCGGTAGTCTACTGCCCTGGGTCTGGATTAGAATGTTCTGTATTAGAGCTTTCTGGTGGGATAAAATGGCAACAGTGGTGTTCTAGCAAAGAAGTCACTTTACACATACGACTGGCTCTTCCATGATGAGCCTACACTAAGCACCTGTTAGCCCTTCCTCCTGTTATTATTTACTCTCTTCTATGGATTGAACAGAGCTATATTGCCTTTACTAATTTTAAGCCCCTTCAAGACAAAAACCATGTTTAATTAATTTTATATCTTCCATGTAATCAAAGACAGCACTCTGCAAGCTATAGGACAGGGGTCGGGAAACTTTTTGGCTAAGAGAGCCATGAACGGTACATATTTTAGAATGTAATTCCATGAGAGCCATACAACGACCCATGTATGTTACACATTATCCAATAAAAATTTGGTGTTGTCCCAGAGGACAGCTGTGATTGGCTCCAGCCACCCACAACCATGAACATGAGCGGTAGAAAATGAATGGATTATAATACATGAGAATGTTTTATATTTTTAATGTTATTATTATTTTTATTAAAGATTTGTCTGCGAGCCAGATGCAGCCATCAAAAGAGTCACATCTGGCTCGTGAGCCATAGGTTCCCGACCCCTGCTATAGGAGATCAAAGCATCTGTTACATATACAATAAAACACATTCTATTAATCATATCAGGATGGGATGATATATTTTACTAAGAATTTTTATCATATATATCTTTGCGTGCATGAAGTGCTTTTATTGCTTTAGGCCTTGACAAGTCTTAAGGACTCTTGAAGGTTCACACTTCATAACACGCCTGTGACTTGCCTGCTCTTTGCTCTGACTTCCTGGTTGTTCTTCCTGTTTTTGCCTGGGCTAATTGGTCTCTGCAGCTCACAAAGTTTACCTTCTGTGTTCTCTAGTCAACTCTTCATCATTTCCCCTCTTAGTTCCAAAAGAGTGTTTTGTTTTGTGCAGTATGCCTGGTAAACCAACCTCTTTGGCAACACTCCAGGACGTAACCATGAGTTTGCCCCATCAGGAAGTGCTGTTGAAGACTGGAAAATCCAACTCAGAAAGGGAGATGAGTCATTGTATTTGAGAGTGGGAAGGTAAGTTAGAATTTTTGTCATGTAACCTTTTCTATTTTTTAGCTAAAGAAATGAGATAAAAACAGAAAGCAAATAAATTCATATTACTTAACAGGAATCCTCTAGCCCAGAGGTTCTCAACAAAGGTCAATTTTATCCCCCATGGAACATTTGGAAATGTCTGGATACAGTTTTGATTGGCACAAATTGGGTGGGTGGGGGATGCTACTGGTATCTAGTGAGTAGACACCAGGGAGGCTAAGCATCCTCTAATGCAAAGGATAACTCACATGTCTGAAGAATTATTCAGTCCAAAAAGTCAGTGGTGCCAAGGGTGAAAACCCTGAGTCCATTAAAGCCACATAAAGCCAACAGTCAGAGGTAGAATAAAAAGGGTAAATTTTGCATTTTAGGTTCTGAAGTATGCATTACCTTCTTTCTGCAGAGCAGACACCTTAGGATAATGGGCATTCTTGATAGTGAATAATATGTAACTAGGCTTAAGTATTGCTGAACAAATACAACACTAAGAAAACCTTATATGTATCAGGTACAGAAAAAATGGTGACCTCCTGCATCTTGCCTCAGCCTTGTGTGCCCACAGCATGAGCTTGGTGCATTGTTAGGTCACTGAGGTTTTGAGTTTGTAGTTGAGGTGACAGGCCCTTGTGGGTGATCCTTCACTTACGTTAACCAGTTGCCACAATAGTGAAGGAAGTATAGTGTTTTGAGAAGGCTATTGACCTAAAACTCAAAGAGGTCTAGCTCTACCTCTAGCTCAGCTGAAGTTTTGTACATGACCTGGAATGACCCCTGTCTTCTCCATTATGGGGCTGAGATTTTTCTTTATCAATAAAATGTGATGGTGCCATCTGACTTCAAAGGTCTTAGCTTCCAGCCCTGATCATCTATATGATTTCTCTTTTTTCCCTGTCACCACTCACCCAGCTGTAAGAGTCAGGTGGGAAACAGGCTGTGTGACAGTGTTTGCTTTATGAACTGGGATACAGTGATACTAAGCACGAAGGGCAGAAGTGATGTGTGATACAAACCATGGGGGGGAATTCTGGGACACGGCTAAGATCATGGATTCCTGGTTCATACTGGGATAGAATCTTGCCAGTTGCCACTGAGTAACTCCATGCTATTGGGAAGTTATTTACTCATTCTAGCCCTCAGTTTTCTCATCTGTGAAATGGGAACCATATAATAATATTGACCCATGTGGTTGTTAGCAGGAAAAATGGAGGTATTACGCAAAAGTGTTTAGGACAGCCCCAAAGTAAGAGACTAAGTAAATGGGACCAGCCAGTGTAATTTGGTTTCTGGGTCAAAGTTTAGAAATATTATTTTCCTCTTCTAAGCCAGTCTGATCTTTACAGAAAAGAGAATGTTGAATGTCATTTTGGGTAATGTATTTAATTCAATATGAGTGAGAAGAAAATGTACAAATATGTTTGCTATAACACCAGCAGAATACCCTTGTGCCATTTATAATGTCATAGTAAAAATCAAATTATTTACTTACTGAAACTGTTCTGGTTTCTCTCTCTATTCTAGCATCATGTGTGTCCTCAGTCACTGTGATTTAGATGACAATTCAAGTTTCCCTGAGCAAATATCACTCCCTTTTGTTTGCTTATAACTGGGGAGAAAGAATTTGCAAGATGATACTTACTCCCTGTGTCCCCAATCTCTAAGAGGTCACTTGGCCTGTTTCTCCAATGTTAGTTAGTGCAAGGCTTTCTGGGATACAAGCCCTCTCATTAATCCTAGTGGTTTCAAAAGTCTTTCGCTTTAGTCAATGCACTATTAAGCACCCAGGAGGAAAGTGCTTCACTCGGGTGATGCTTTCATCATCTCTGTCCATCTGGAGCTCCCTTTAAACTCATGCAGAACCACCTGCCTAGAAAAACAATGAACTTAGGTGACTTTTTTTTCTTATGCAGACAGGGCTTCCATAAATCAGTGAGTACCAGAAAAGGGTTTAGTTTTTGTTTCTGCTGTCATTGCAAGGAAGAGCTGATTCCTCATAGATGACAGTAATCCTATTGTTTCCTAGGGAATTATATTGGTATTTGATTAGATTGACATCTGTGACTGACACCTGTTAATAACCTGCAAGATGGGTAGAGGATGCTCATATTGTCAGCCAGACTTACCCATGACTGTATTTTTTACCAGCTTTGTCACTCAAGGGCAATAGTAAAGATATTGTTTTTTTTCCTTAAGATGTTGTTATAGTCCTACAGTGACTAGGCTGGGGAAAGTGTTCTGTGCATCCACCTACATGCTGGTTCTCAGAAATATATTCCCAAGATTGCATGTAATATTCAAATAATGCATTTATATACTTTTATTACCCTAGTTTTGATATGGTAATAATCAGTGTGGTGACAAAGCTAATTATTCCTTATGTTAATACTGAAAGTATGGTTTTATCCAGGTGTCTTTTTATTAGACTTTGTACTTTTAAACAATTCTGAATAAGTCTTGGAAAAACAGTTTAATACATAAATATGAATGTTGACTTTAAAAATTAGTTACTGTAGTGTTGATTATATAACAGATGGGGAATGAGTTCAAAAATAAATTTAGGGAGACCTGAAGATGGCAGCGGAGTACGCAGATGCACAGACTCCCAGTTCACACCACCGAACTGGATTATAAACAATATAATTATAATTTATAAACAATCAGCATGAAAAACCAAATCTGGACTATAATAACAGCTCTCAAAAACCAAGGAGTAAAGAAGAAGCCACAACAAACCTGGGAGGAAGCGCCTGAATTTTCCCTACTTTCAGGAACAGAGGGGAGGGGGGTGAGACTGAGAGCCAGAAGGGATCTCACTCCAAGGAAAAGAGCAGTAAATACTGCTCACAGCCATTTGCCTGGTGACCAGGGAACGGAGGGTGTTGAAAGGGCCAGCTTGTATTCCAAAAAGAAAGGGGGGAGAGACAGACAGATGGTGAAGGGCAGAGAAATGCAGAAGATGACCTGAAAAGCTGACTCATTCAGTGCTGGAGGCTGCCATAGCTGGGGGAGGGGCTGATCCTTTCACAAAAGAGAATACAAAGTGCTTCCAGGTCACAGATCTCCAGACATCTCTCCAGCTCCAATCAGCACAACAAGACACAGCTGAAAACAAGAAGTGGGGAGGAGGGGCAGTAACTCAGGTCTCCATGGAGATCTGAGATAAACCTCCCACTACTGAAGCTAAGAAAGCAACCGCCCCCAGAGAGATTAACTAGCAGAGCTCAGGTTACACCCACTGCATTCCTGGATACAGTTTCAAATGAGCCCCCTGCTGGGATCAGCAAACAAGACAATCACCTATTAAGAAAACAAATAAATCAAGACTTCAAAGCTGCCCAAATCCGAAAGTGGATTATAAATAATAGCTGATGCCAACCCAAGAAGACCTAGAAATAACACAATTGAAAACTGGAGCCAGACAACACCAAGCCTAGACTCAACCAGCTCTACAAACAAAACACCCAAATACATAGATATAAGAAGACAGAGAAGTGCAATCCAAATGAAACCACAAGAGAAACATCCAGGAAATGAACTGAGTGATATGGAAATAATCAAACTTCCAGATGCAGAGTTCAAAATAATGATTGTAAGGATGCTTAGGGATCTTAGAACAACAATGGATGGTCATTATGAACACCTAAATAAAGAAATAGCAAGTATAAAAAAGAATATTGAAATATTAAGAAAGAATCAGTTGGAGATGACAAATACAATATCAGAAATAAAGACCACAATGGATGGAATTAAAAACAGGATGGAATTAAAAACAGGATGGATAGAGCTGAGGATAGAATCAGTGAGTTGGAGGACAACTGGAATGAAGGCATAAAAGCAGAGAAGAAAAAAGAAAAGAGACTTAAAAAGTCTGAGGGAACTCTTAGAGAGCTCTGTGACAACATAAAGAGAAATAACATCCACATCATAGAGATTTCTGAAGAAGAAGAGAAAGAAGAAGGGACAGAGACTTTGTTCAATCATATCATAGCTGAAAACTTCACTAAATTAATGCAGGAGAAACTCTTAGAACTTCAAGAAGCACAGAGAACTCCATTAAAGAGAAACCCAAAGAAACCTACACCAAGACACATCATAATTAAAATACCAAATCTAAGTGATAAAGAGAAAATATTAAAAGCTGCACGAGAAAAAAAGGCTATAATCTAAAAAGGAGCCCCCATAAGGATGACATCAGACTTCTCAACAGAAACACTTGAGGCCAGAAGGGAATGGCAAGAAATACTCAAAGTAATGCAGAACAAGAACCTATAACCAAGACTACTTTATCCAGCAACGCTATCATTTAAAATGGAAGGAGAAATAAAAAGCTTCCCAGACAAAAAAAAAATTAAGGAATTCATTACAACCAAACCAATGTTGCAGGAAATGTTAAGGGGCATGGTGTAAACAGATCAAAGAGGGAAAAGAATATAGCAAAAGAGGAATAGAGCTTTAAAGAATAAAATGGCAATAAACAACTACATATCAATAATAACCTTAAATGTAAATGGATTAAATGATCCAATCAAAAGACATAGTGTAGCTGCATGGATAAGAAAACAGGACCCGTACATATGCTGTCTACAAGAAACACACCTTAAAACAAAAGATGCACATAGACTGAAGGTAAAAAAATGAAAAAGAAAAAAACATTTCATGCAAATGGAAATGAAAAAAAAGCTGAGGTAACAATACTTATATCAGACAAAATGGCCTTTAAAACAAAGAATATAGTAAGAGATAAAGAAGTCCACTACATAATGATACAGGGAGCAATCCAATAGGAAGATATAACTATTATAAATATCTACTCACCTAATATAGGAGCACCTAAATATATAAAGCAGACTTTGATGGATATAAAGGGCGAGATCAAGCAACACTATAATAGTAGGGAATTTTAATAACCCACTAACATCACTAGATAGATCCTCAAGAAAGAAAATTAACAAAGAAACAGCAGACTTAAAGGACACACTAGATCAACTCGATTTAATAAACATCTTAGAACCTTTCACCCTAAAGCAGCAGAATATACATTCTTTTCAAGTGTTTATGGTACATTCTCTAGGATAGACCACATGATAGGGCACAAAAGTGGTCTCAAACAATTTAAGCAGATTGAAATCATATCAAGCACTTTCTCAGATCACAATGGCATGAAACTACAAATCAATCACAACAGAAAAGCTCAAAAATTCTCAAACACATGGAAACTAAATAGCAGGTTGTTAAATAATGAATGGATTAAGAATGAGATCAAAGAAGAAATAAAAAAATTCCTAGAACCTGACCTGTGGTGGCGCAGTGGATAAAGCGTCGACCTGGAAATGCTGAGGTCGCCGGTTCAAAACCTGGGCTTGCCTGGTCAAGGCACATATGGGAGTTGATGCTTCCAGCTCCTCCCTCCCTTCTCTCTTTCTGTCTCTCCTCTCTCTCTCTCTCTCTCTCTCTCTCTCTCTCCTCTCTAAAATGAATAAATAAAAAATAAAAAAAATTAAAAAAAATTCCTAGAAATGGATGATAATGAGCATACAACAACTCAAAATTTATGGGACACAGCGAAAGCAGTACTAAGAGGGAAGTTCATAGCACTACAGTCACACTTTAAGAAACTAGAAAAAGCTCAAATAAACAACTTAACCCTGCATCTAAAAGAACTAGAAAAAGAATAGCAAGTAAAGCCCAAATGTAGTAGAAGGAAGGAAATAATAAAGATCAGAGCAGAAATAAATGACATAGAGGCTAAAGAAATAATACAGAGGATCAATGAAACTAGGAGCTGGTTCTTTGAAAAGGTAAACAAGATCAGGAACCTTTAACTAGACTCACCAAGAAAAAAAGAGAGAGGACTCAAATAAATAAAGTTAGAAATGAGAATGGAGAAATAACAAATGACACAACAGAAATACAAAATATTGTAAGAAAATACTATGAAGAACTCTATGCCAAAATACTAGACAACCTAGATGAAATGGACAAATTCCTTGAAACATACAATCTTCCAAAAATCAATCTGGAAGAATCAGAAAACCTAAACAGACCGATTATTCCAAATGAGATAGAAATAGTTATCAAAAAACTCCCAACAAAGAAAAGTCCTGGGCCAGATGGCTTCACAAGTGAATTCTACTAAATAGTCAAAGAAGAACTAACACCTATCCTTCTCAAGCTATTTCAAAAAATTCAAGAGGAAGGAAGACTCTAAGCTCCTTTTATGAGGCGAGCATAATTCTGATTCCAAAACCAGGCAAAGACAACACAAAGAAAGAAAACTATAGGCCAATATCCCTGATGAATATAGATGCTAAAATCCTCAACAAAATATTAGCAAACTGGATCCAACAATATATGGAAAAAATCATTCATCATGATCAAGTGGGATTTATTCTGGAGAGGCAAGGCTGGTACAATATTCGCAAATCAATCAATGTGATTCATCACATAAACAAAACGAAGGAGAAAAAAACCACATGATAATTTCAATAGATGCAGAAAAACCATTTGATAAAATCCAGCACCCATTCATGATCAAAACTCTCAACAAAGTGGGAATACAGGGAACATACCTCAACATGATAAAAGCCATTTATGCCCTGGCCGGTTGGCTCAGCGGTAGAGCGTCGGCCTAGCGTGCGGAGGGCCCGGGTTCGATTCCCGGCCAGGGCACATAGGAGAAGCACCCATTTGCTTCTCCACCCCTCCGCCGCGCCTTCCTCTCTGTCTCTCTCTTCCCCTCCCGCAGCCAAGGCTCCATTGGAGCAAAAGATGGCCCGGGCGCTGGGGATGGTTCTGTGGCCTCTGCCCCAGGCGCTAGAGTGGCTCTGGTCGCAATATGGCGACACCCAGGAGGGTCGCAACATGGCGACGCCCAGGATGGGCAGAGCATCGCCCCCTGGTGGGCAGAGCGTCGCCCCCTGGTGGGCGTGCCGGGTGGATCCCAGTCGGGCGCATGCGGGAGTCTGTCTGACTGTCTCTCCCTGTTTCCAGCTTCAGAAAAATGGAAAAAAAAAAAAAAAAAGCCATTTATGACAAAACCACAGCCAACATCATACTCAATGGGCAAAAATTAAAAGCAATACCCTTAAGATCAGGAACAAGGCAGGGGTGCTGCCTTTCACCACTCTTATTCAACATAGTCCTGGAAGTCCTAGCCACAGCAATCAGACAAGAAGAAGAAATAAAAGGCATTCAAGTTGGAAAAGAAGAAGTAAAGCTATCATTATTTGCAGATATGATATTGTATATAGAAAACCCTAAAGTCTCAGTCAAAAAACTACTGGACCTGATAAATGAATTCAGCAAAGTGGCAGCATATACAATTAATACTCAGAAATGAGAAGCATTTTTATACACCAACAATGAACAGTCAGAAATAGAAATTAAGGAAACAATCCCCTTTACTATTATAACAAAAATAATAAAGTAACTAGGAGTACATTAAACCAAGAAGACTGAAGACTTGTACTCAGAAAATTATAAAACAATGATAAAAAAAAATCAAGGAAGATACAAACAAATGGAAGCATATACCGTGCTCCTGGTTAGGAAGAATAAACATCATTAAAATGTCTATATTACCCAAAGCAATTTATAAATTTAATGCAATACCAATTAAAATACCAATGACATACTTTAAAGATATAGATCACATATTTCAAAAATTTATATGGAACCAAAAGAGAACACGAATAGCCTCAGCAATCTTAAAAAACAAGAATAAAGGGGGATATCACACTTCCTGATATCAAGTTATACTACATGACCATTGTACTCAAAACAGCCTGGTACTGGCATAATAACAGGCACATAGATCAATGGAACAGAATGAGGAACCCAGAAATAAACCCACAGCTCTATGGACAACTGATATTTGACAAAGGAGGTAAGGGCATACAATGAAGTAAAGACAGCTTTTTTAATAAATGGTGTTGTGGAAATTGGACAGCTACCTGCAAAAAAATGTAACTAGACCACCAACTTACACCATTCACAAAAATAAACTCAAGATGGATGAAAGACTTAAAAGTAAGCCGTGAAACCATAAGCATCTTAGAAGAAAACATAGGCAGTAAGCTCTCCGACATCTCTTGCAGCAATATATTTGCTGATTTATCTCCATGGGCAAGGGAAATAAAAGACAGGATAAATAAATGGGACTATATCAAACTAAAAAGCTTTTGCACAGCCAAAGACAATAAGAACAGAATAAAAAGACAAACTACACAATGGGAGAACATATTTGACAGTACGTCTGATAAGGGGTTAATAACCAAAATTTATAAAGAACTTGTAAATCTCAACACCAGAAAGACAAACAATCCAATCAAAAAATGGGAAAAAGAAATGAATAGACACTTCTCTAAAGAGGACATACAGATGGCCAATAGGAATATGAAAAAATGCTCAACATCACTAATCATTAGAGAAATGCAAATTAAAACCACAATGAGAGGCCTGGCCTGTGGTGGCACAGTGGATAAAGCGTCGACCTGGAAATGCTGAGGTCACTGGTTCGAAACCCTGGGCTTGCCTGGTCAAGGTACATATGGGAAGTTGATGCTTCCAGCTCCTCCCCCACTTCTCTCTCTCTGTCTCTCCTCTCTCTCTCTCTCTCTCTCTCTCTCTCTCTCTCTCTCTCTCCCTCTCCTCTCTAAAATGAATAAATAAATTAAAAAAAAAAGAATGTGATGGTAACAGGGAGTGGGGTGGGGGTGGGGGTGGGGAGGGGGCAAGGAAGGAGAGAGGGGTTGGGGGAGGGGAGGGCAGGGGCACAAAGAAAACCAGATAGAATGTGATGAAAGACAATTTGACTTTGGGTGATCGGAATGCAGCATAATCAAATGTCAAAATAATCTGGAGATGTTTTCTCGGAACATACGTACCCTGATTTATCAATGTCACTGCATTAAAATTAATAAAATTAAGATAAAAATAAATTTAGGAAAAAAATAACTAAAACCTCAACTGGATCAGTCTTGTATCCCCTGTATCACCCTCACCCTGCCAAAATCTCTAATTTTCTAGACATGGGCAAGAAAAGCTGCCTTTCAGATATTTGATTTTTTTCCAGAGGAAAACATGAAATTTGATGTTATTTTGTTTTTGTTTTTTTCCATTGTGGCACTTCAGTTGTTCATTGATTGCCTTCTTCTATGTGCCTTGACCATGGGGCTTACAGCAGACCGAGTAACCCCTTGCTCAAGCTAGCGACCTTGGACTCAAGTTGGTAAGCTTTGCTCAAACCAGATGAACCTACGCTTAAGCTGGCGACCTTGGGGTCTCGAACCTGGGTCATTCACATCCCAGTCCAACACTCTATCCACTGCGCCACCACCAGGTCAGGCTGAAATTGGATGTTTTTTGAATAAATGTTTTCCCAATAGCAGACCTGAGATAAGTGGTTCGTGCCCCATATTTTGGGGGTAGATCCCTGTCCCCTGGTTGAGCAGGTCCTATTAAGGAACCACTCTCATGCTGTAGTTTAGTAACACCTCCTCCCCTTCTGTGAGGCGCATTACCACTGGCATTTCAGGAGAAGTGCAAGCATCTAGGAAAGCCAGGGGCAAGCCCATGGAAGGACATTGAGGAAGTCTTTAATTACACAGTGCTCAAGGACAAAGACTTGTCAGCCTCTGGCCTTTTGGGGGATTTTGCTGTGTCTTCTCAGCCAGCTGCTCCTGAGCAAAGACACATGACATGTGTCTGCCCTTGCTCCACATCAGACCTGGGTAGATCTGAGTATTTACAATTCCCAACTGTAGTTTATCTGCAGTTATAGAATATATGTGCCCCTTTCATCTTCCAGATCTCCGGGCAAAGCTGAAACTACACCAAACGTATTCGTACATGTCTCAT
This sequence comes from Saccopteryx bilineata, assembly GCF_036850765.1. NCBI lineage: Eukaryota > Metazoa > Chordata > Mammalia > Chiroptera > Emballonuridae > Saccopteryx > Saccopteryx bilineata. The sequence continues at coordinate 243,064,424 of NC_089491.1, forward strand.
TTAAAGCACAGTGACCATTCTCAGCCTGATCCTAGTCACCATGCAGAAAAAGCTCTTTTCTTCTGCTGCCCTCAGCTAAACTGGAAGGGTATAAAATTCTTTTCTACCACTTTTCCTCTGTTCTATTTTAGATCTGTTTTTGCCATAATGCCACGTTTGTTTGTTTTCTTAGAATTACACTTTAAGTAAAATGAATATTTTTCAGAAAACATAATTCATTAAAATGACTTTTTAATTCAATCAACAGGTCACTCTCTCTTTTATGTACCTTGATCAGGAGCAGGAGAAACAAAGAAGAAGGAGAAAAAAAATAAAACAACTTTTGCTCTTAATGGTTTTATGCATGTATTCCATTACATGATTCTTACTAAAGCCCTAAGGAAGTGACGCCTCAGATTTTATCAGACCCAAGGAGCTGATACTAAAAGATCACACAGGACCAAGACAGAAACTCAGGTTTCCTGACTCCTTGCTAACTGCCCTTCGCACAATAATATAGAAACATATCTCAAGAATAAAACAAGACACTTGAACCAAGGCTGATGCCAGATACTGTCAACAGTTAACTGATTTTCCATTCCATTAAAGGAGAGGTCACTTTCAGTAATGACTACAAAAGCCAAAGAGTAATCCAATCTTACTAAAATTTTGGGGGTTTTCTTAGTTGCGCCACCAAAGATAGGAAAGTGTGACGCTCTGCCCTGTAGTTTAACTAAGGCGGCTCATTCTTATTAATCAGCCCATGCTCTGACTCTGGGCATCATGCACATATGGAATGCTTTCCTCATTAGCATAAAATTGTATGTATTGTCCCAGAATGAAAGACCTGTTTTTATAAAATACCAACGTAATCATGTTAAACCAACTTGTGATCTTTGGGATGGAAAGAGGCCATGATACAGGCTATTGTCTATAAAAACCACTCTGCTTTCATCAGAAATGGGGTATAACCACAAGAAAAAATAATATTAATTCCTGGTATTCATTGGAATTTATAGATTTCTACATACTCTATCATCTTGTCACTCACAGAAAACTTGGATGACAGACATACCAATTATGCCCACAGTAACATCACCAGCATGGACAGCTTCCCTGAACTGCTCACTCTATTTGCACATCTAACTGAGGCCCAAGCTGGAAACCTGGCCTCCCCAGGAATGCTTCATTTCCCCATCTCAATAAATGACAATACAAGCTTTCCAGTTGTTCTATCAAAATCTTGGGTTTTTCTGATATCTTTTATTGTTTTTCCATATTTCATTTTCTATTCATAGAAAATTCTGCCCACTCCTTCAAGATATATCCAGAATGTTATTACTCATTACCTCCAGTGCTCACATCTTGGACCAAACCATGGTCTCCCAGCTGTCTTTCTTAATTCCATATCCAAAGCAATCTTCTCCAGATTTAAGTCAAACCATGTTCAAGCTTATATTCTCAGGTCAAAACAGCTTGGTGCTGGCATCAAAACAGACATGTAGATCAGAAAAACAGAAAAGAGAGCCCAGAAATCAACCCACGCCTATATGGTCAATTAGTATTTGATAAAGGAGGCAAGAACACACAGTACGGTGAAGTCTGTCTATTCAATAAATAGTGCTGAGAAAATTGGACAAATATTAGCAAAAAATAGATAAATAAAACTAGACCACTTTCTTAGACTACATACGAGAAGAAACTCAAAATGCATTAAAAACTTAAATGTAAGGCTCAAAACCATAAAAATCCCAGAAGAAAACATAGGCAGTAAAATCTCTGACCTTTCTTTTAGCAATATTTTTTTTCTATCTCCTCAGGCTAAGAAAACAAAAGAAAAATAAACAAATGAGACGATGTCGAACTAAAAACTTTTTGCACAGCAAAGGAAACCATCAACAAAACAAGGAGAAAACCTACTAAATGGGAAAACATATTTGCCAACAATACATTTGATAAAAGGTTAAAATTTTAAATATTAAGAACTCATACTACTTAACTTTAAAAACAAACAAAAAAAACCCAATTTAATATAAAAATAGACTAAGCACCTGATATGACACTTCTCTAAAGAGAATATAGAGATGGCCGATAGACATAAGAAAAGATGCTAAATGTCACTAATTGTCAGAGAAAGTCAAATTAAAACCACAATGAGAAATGAATGGCTATCATCAATACATCAACAAGCAAGTATTAGCGAAGATATGGAGGAAGGTAAACCTACTGCATTGTTGGTAGGAATGCAGATTGGTTCAATCACTATAGAAAACAGTATGGGGTTTTCTCAAAAAATTAAAAAATAGATGTTCCTTATGAGCCAGTAATTCTACTTTTGGGGGTTTATCTAAAGTAAAAAAAAACTGCAAAACACTAATTTGAAAGAATGTAGGCATCCCTGTATTTACTGAGGTTTTATTTACAATAGCCAAGATATGGAAGCAACTCAAGTGCCCAATAATAGCTGAGTGGATAAAAAAGCCATGGTACAGACATATAATGGAATATTAATCAGCCATAAAAAATGAAATCTTAACTGTTTGTGACAGCTTTGATGGACTTAGAGGCTATTATGCTCAGTAAAATAAGTCAGTCAGAGAAAGACAAGTATCATAGGATTTCACTTATATGTGAAATCTAAAGAACAAGATAAATAAACAAAATTGAAACAGGCTCATAGACACAGAGTGCATTGCTGGTGGTCAGAGGGGAGGGCTTTGGGGGACTGGGTGAAAGAGGTGAAGGCATTAAGAAGCACAAATTGGTTGTTACAAAATAATCATAGGGAGGTAAGAAAAGCATAGGGAATATAGTCAAAATATTGTGATAACTATATATGACTCCAGTTGGGGTACTGGAAATATTGAGCGAAACACTACGTAAAGTGTATGATTGTCTAACCATTAAACTGTACACCTAAAGCCAATATAAAATAAAATTAAAAGAAAAAAAACTAATGTTCTCAGTGATACATGTTCTGTCTCCCCCCAACCCCCACAGTGGCTTTCATTTGTTGTTCCACTTAGTTGTGTATTCATTGGTCACTTCCTATATGTGCCCTGATTGGAGATTGGACCTACAACCTTGGAGTTTCAGGACTACTCTAATTGATTGAGCTAACCAGCCAGGGCCCTATTGTGGCTTTCTTTATACAAGAAGTATGTTGCACAAGGACAGAATGTTGTATCTATTTCTCTCACCATTGTATCCCCAGGGAAAGAATAGTACTTGGTGTAAAGTGTGCACTAAATACTTGTTGGATGAATGAATAAGGAGGAGAAGTTAAGATCCTCAAAGACTAGTTTGGGAGTTGTAAAGAGATTGGGGGCTAGGGATAAATAATATTTAAGATGTTTTGTTGTATATTACAAATATCCTCCTCCCCCTTTCATTGTTTCTTACAACTGAATGAAACTTGAAATTGCTTCCAGTTATATATATTTTTTCCTGTTACTGTACTGTGCCTTTGACTTGACACTCTTCAAAGACTGGATCATATAGAGTAGCAATTAAATTCTTGTTACAAATTATTTTCATAGAATTGAGTAGGAGGTCAAGGAATATATCCAAAGCCGATACTGATATCTGCCTATTTACAGCAGCCTGTCTACAGCTGTTTAACATACAACAGACTTAACGTGTCAAGTCTGAAACCACACAGCAAGGTTACATGCTGTCCTGACACTATTCACAAAGAGGACTTACTGCCTTGGTCTAAGTGTCTGCTGGGTGCTTTCCCTAAGCCCTCTGCATATCCCAGACTTGTGCTCATCCAGCCTATGCAATAAGGGGTTGTGAAACACATAAGGGTGCCAGATAAGCCGATATCTCCTGGAACAGACTTTCACTACCTAAAATCCCTACTGTGCAGCCATGCTGAAAAGAGAACACAGACTCCTCTGAGGCCTGAAACAGTAAAAGCCAGACAGAGTCCTGCCTCTGGGAGACAGATGAAAGTTATCCTGCTGCAATATTTTGAGAAATATTCCATTTCTCTTTAAAAATTAGTGATGAGGCCCTGGCAGGTTGGTTCAGTGGTAGAGCATTGGCCTGGTTTGTGGAAGTCCCTGGTTCAATTCCTGGTCAGGACACACAAGAGAAGCACCCATCTGCTTCTCCATGTCTCCCCCTTCTCTTTCTTTCTCTCTCTCTCCTCCTACTGCAGCCATGGCTCGATTAGAGTGAGTTGGCCCTGGGTGCTGAGGATGGCTCTATGGACTTGTCTTGGGAGCTAAAATAGCTCTGTTGCTGAGCAACCAGCCTCCTAAGGTGGCTGGACCCTAAAGGATTCCAAATTTTGCTTAATTGTCAGAGTATTTGAGGTCTGTTTTGAACTGTTTTTTAAAAAAATTATAAGCATATTTTTATATAATTTAGAATTTGAGAAAAAAAATTACAAAGTTGCCTATAGATGTTGATCAGATTCACCAACTGGTTACATTTTTGCCTAATCTTCTTTCCCATTTGTGCTTACGTGTTTACTTTCTTGTATTTTTATAAATAATTGAAACTAAATTTGAGCTATACTGCCCATTTATCCCTAAAATACTTAAGTGTTTCTTTCCTAAAATTGAGCATATTCTCTACAGAGCAATAGTACAATTTTTAAAATCAGGAAATTTTAGCATTAACTTACTAGTACTACTTAATTCATAATTTAGACACAAATTTAATTGACTTTCTCTTTTTTCTTTAGATTTTTAAAATTTACAATTTGTTTTAGATTTTATTTACAATTTGTTTTAGATTTTATTTAGGGGAGAGAGAGAGAGAGAGAGAGAGAGAGAGAGAGAGAGAGAGAGAAGGAGGGAGGAGCTGCAAGCATCAACTTCCATATGTGCCTTGACCAGGCAAGCCCAGGGTTTTGAACGGGCGACCTCAGTGCTCCAGGTTGATGCTTTATCCACTGTGCCACCACAAGTCAGGCTTTAATTTGCTTTCTCAATAATATCTTTTACAATTTCTTATCTTTGAGGTTCAGGAGCCCATCTGAAAGTGTTCATTATATTTTGTTGTCAGGTATCTTCAGTCAGCTGTAATCTAGAAACATTTCTCAACCTTTCTTTGAAACCTTAGTGATTATGAAGATACAGACCAGTTAACTTGTGGAGTGGTCCCTAATCTAGGCATGCTGAATATTTTCTCATTTTTAATTTAGGTTATACATTTTGGGCAGGAGTATGTGGATGTGATCCTATACTCCTCACCCTGCATCTCATTATGAGAGTATGCTCAACAAATCTCCCACTTCCTGGTGATGTTCACTTGTTGATTACTCAGTTAAGATTGTGTCTGGCAGGTTTTAATTATGTCAAGTTACTATTTTTTCCCCTTGGTCATTTATATATGATTTGTGGAACTATACTTTAAAATTATGCACGTATCTTGTTCCTCATCAAACATTCATCTGCTAGTTTTAGTATTTACTGATGATTATTGCCTGCATCAATTATTACTGTGGTGGTTGCAAAATGGTCATGTCCCAATTTCTTCTTTTAGCCTCCTTTGTTAGTTGAAATTATACTGCAGGAGAGAGCTTCCCCATTCATTCATTCATTCCTTTATTCAGTCATCTATTTAATTCTATGCAGAAAATGATTTTACTTTATTCAGTGGATTATAATCTATTAGTTCTCCTATAATCTGGTAAATACCATATTTACTTTCATGCTCATATTGTCTCAGATATGCCCAATGAGGACCCCTTCAGTCTGGCTCTTATGTCATTTTAAATGTTTCAGTTGTCTTGGAACATTTATTTTATGGCCAATATAAGTGTTCTAGCCCCATTTTGTAGACCTTTGCCCCAGCCCTGAGTTCATTTATATAAGCAACGAGTTTGGGCTGCTTTTGAGTAGCCTGTATAGCTTTCACCTCATATATCCAATTAACTTGAAAGTTTTAGTTTTGAGGACTTTAAAAAAAAGCCTGGGGTGTACAAGAGCTTACACTAATCTTTCTCATAATGAGGGCCCTACAGGACACCCACAGACTTTTGAGGGGAGACCAAAATCAAGCTATCAAGGGACCAAAGAGAACTGCAGCTTACCTTCCTCCCTCCCTCCCTCCCTCCCTCCCTCCCTTCCTTCCTTCCTTCCTTCCTTCCTTCCTTCCTTCCTTCCTTCCTTCCTTCCTTCCTTCCTCCCTCCCTCCCTCCCTCCCTCCCCCATCCCTTCCTCTCTTCCTTTTTCTTTCTTTCTTTTTTCTTTTCTTTCTTTCTTTATTCTTTCTTTCTTTCTTTCTTTCTTTCTTCTTTCTCTCTTTCTTTCTTTCTTCCTTTTTCTTTTCCTTTCTCTTTCTCCCTTCCTTCCTTCCTTCCTTCCTTCCTTCCTTCCTTCCTTCCTTCCTTCCTTCCTTCCTTCCTTCCTTCCTTCCCTCCTCTCTCTCTCTCTCTCTCTCTCTCTCTCTCTATATATATATATATATATATATATTTCCTTCTCTTTCATTCTTCTCATTCTTTCTTATTCTCTTCCCTTCCACCATCCCTTCCACATGCCTGTTTCTAACACAGATTGCTTTTCAATGTGAGCATAACATGAGAAGTAGTTTAACCAGCTAATTGCTCAAGAGAAAGCCTGATTTTAAACCTAGCAGGTGGGCACATCATACTAGATAATTTACCTAATCATTGGGCTCAGAGTGACAAGTTTGATTATCATTTTTAAAGTAAAAAGTGACCATTATCAACTGCAGAAAACAAAATTGGAAGTATTGAGCAACTGCAATGAAATACTAAACTAGAGAAATTGCTTAGCTCAGAAACCGAGCATATGCTAACGCTGCAAAAATCATAATAATAGCAATAATTATGGATTATAAAAGCACTACTTCAAGTTCTCCAGGACTTAACCAACTCAGGCCTCTGAATAATATGCAAAATGTAGCTCTAGTAGAAAATTGGTGCTGTCCAAGTTACCCTATCCTGGCGATTGCCGGAAGTAGATGAAATATCAAATAGTAGATTTTGTTTTCCACCTAAGCTAGGGGCATGATGTTTCTCCAGAAGGTAAAAACACACCTCAGAAAGAAATATGTCACAGTCTGAGTCCCAGCTCCCTTGTTAGCTAACTGAGACTCGGGTCAAATTTCTGGACTACAATTACTGACTTTGACTATATTTCTACAAGTGGAGATGTGACATCTGTTTCTGTGTGTAAGACGCTTGGAGACTTGTCTGACATATCTGGAATATGTCTATAAAATGGGCTTCAGTTGCATCCTTAAGGCTGCAGAGAGGCCCTTCTGAAGAAATAGCTATCCTTCCAGGTTCAGGGCCCAGAGCTAAAACAATGGCATTAATTTGCTGAATAGTGAGATAAATAAACTAGAGTCTTTGTCAGAGTCAGGGGTCACTTTCCTTTGTACTGCATTTACCCTGATTCAAGTGGACAGGGAATTAGAAAAAAGATGGACAGAACCTTCCCTTTCTATGTCCTTTTTACCAAAAGGACAGACTGGGGAGGGTCAAGCTTAGTAGAAAGAGTAATAGCAGGATGAAAAGCAATGGTTATGAGATGAAGAGGCTTCCCAGGGACCACCTCCATGAGCATCCATCTTGGCAAGACAGTGTCTTCTCACATAAAATGAAATTTTTGCTATATTAAAAATAAAAGAAATTAGAATGAAACCACAATGCTTTATCCCCAGTCCACTCACACTTTCTGATCACAGGACTTCTCTGACCCTGCAAGGAGCTGGGAGCTAGAAAAGGGGGGGGGGCAGGAAACTGGCTGAGAGCTCTGTCTTCCTGGTCTCACCTCTTCTCTCCACACTGTTCGCTGACAGCTGGGACTACAGCTGACCCAGGCCAGCATGTGGTCCAGTGAAGACCCTCCACTGAGCAAACAGCTGGTCTTGTTTTTAATTCAAGTACCAAAAAGGCAGTATTGTGGCACCGATGAGCAGCATCGGTCCTGAGGGCAAAAGGAGGACTGGGATTCAATGGCAGGTACTAAACAATCCTTCCTTCAGAGCATCCCTTTGTTTAGAGGCTAACTGCGTATAGAAATAACATGATTCCAAGGCTTAGCAAGTTCTTATCAGCATGGACTCAGGCAACTTCTGTAGCCATCTTTAGCCATCATGCCCCAGGCTCCAAAAATGGCTTGTCAGTCCAGCTGAGCTGGACATATTGGACAGAAGACCACCAGGGAAGAGGCCCAGGTGACTCAGGCCTAGCCCCTCCTTGGGGGTCCATGTTTCTTTACTCAGCTACCAGAGGCCCAATCTCTCTTTCTACAGCTCCTCGAAGATATATTTGCAACTATACTATCCCAGAAGGGCCCTTTGCCCCCGACTGGTAGGAAACCGGGTTAGAAATACGTGACTGGCCAGCGGGACCTGGGGATGCAATTCTCCCTTCACTTGTATGTCCCCTCAGCAAGTCTGCACCGAGCACTTCTTGGTACCAAGCCCAGCTACAGCCAGTGGGGACACCCAGGCCAGCCATATACTTGGATATATGTGAGAAACTCATATAAACTCAGAAACAGAAATAGTTCAAAAGAACATAAGAGTGCATATATTCTTTTGAATTAGTGTTCAGGGTTCCTTTGGATATGATCCCAGAAGTGAAATAAGCCAGTCAGAGAATGGCAAGTACCTTATGATTTCACTTGTATTGGAATCTAATGAAAAATATAAACTAACAAAGTAGGAACAGATTCAGAAATACAGGAAACAAACTGACAGCTGTCAGAGGGGAAGGAGTAGAAGGACTGAATGCAAAAGGCAACGGGATTAAGCAAAAATAAAATAAAATAAAAACCTCATAGACAATGGTGTGGTGACTACCAGGGGGAAATGGGTTAGGGGAGGTAGGAGAGGGTAAAGGGGGACAAATGGTGAGGGAGGGAGCCCTGACGTGGGGTGGCGAACACATAACACAATATACAGAGGATTCATTATAGAATTGTACCCCTGAAAGCTATGTAATATTATTAACCAATGTCACCCCAATAAATTCAATTTAAAAAAGTAAAGTGTTTTAAAGAATATAGGGCATACTAAAGGTAGAGACAGAGTCTAGGGGACCCTATCAAAGGGTAAAATTCTCACTGATGAGGGGAGAGGAAGAAAACTTCACAAAGGAGCCGATTGAACTGAATCATGAATTTCGCCAGAGATGTGAAGGGCAAAGGAGCAGCAGTACAAGGGCTTGGAGTCAGTCTAGGGGAAGCTGAGTTTTATATTTATGTCACAGAAGGTGCAGAGGGTTGGAGAGGGCTGTGGGGACAGGTAAGCTGCTGCAGGCAGGTAAGGCTGGAGGGGAGGGGGGAGGGCGACTGCCCTGGTACGTGCAGACTCTTTTGGAGAGAACTGGGAAACCAGTGGAGGTTTGTATATAATAGTCAAGAATAATGTGGAATTCAAGAAAAAAGCTTTTTGTTTCACAGTGTTGGACCTGACCTTGATGCCTGGAGCTCAGAGACAGCAGAACTGCAGCTCCCATTCCACCACTGCTGACCAAAGCTCTCGATCCCTGGGCTCAGAATCAAAGTTCCAGCCCTGCCTATGGTGAGCTTCTAACTTTCTGATTTCCCCAAGCCGTTGCTGTTCAATTGTTGTAGTATATATTTATGAAATGTACATAAAATTAATCAACCAAAGTGTTTTGAATCTAGATATGCATAGGCATTGTTTCCATTTTAAAGCTGAATTCAGTTAATAAATTCTAGTTAAGCACCTACTGTGCTCCAGGCACTGTTCCAGGCACTGGAGATAGAGTAAGTTTCATTCCTTCATGGAATTTAAAATCCAGTTGGATAAATGCCAAAGCTAAGCCTTACTGAGCAGTTACCACATGACCCTGGGCAGCATTCTAAGCGTTGTGTGAATCAACTAATTTGATCCTCCCAATTCTAGAAAGTTGATATCATTGCCTCCATTCTCCATGAAATGAAGTACAGTGACATTAAGGAAGCCACTCCCAGTCACCCACCTGGTAAATTTCAAGCACAAAGAGATCTGTCTCTGCAAAGATGAACTTGAAGTTCAGAGAGGTTAAATAATTTTGTGAACATCACAGAGTCTGATCAGTCCCTGAAACCATCCTCTGACCAGGGCAGTATAATCTCACATATCTTCATTTCACAGAAGGTGAGACAGTCTATTCTTAGCACCTGAGCTCTCCGCTATAAGAAAGATGCTAAGCACCCTCAATTATTCTGACAACTGCCTACAATTCTACTTATTTATAATAACTCACCAAATACCCCATTATATTAATTTATGTATAGAATTTAGGGACAAAACCATAGCATTTCAATTAGTTTTAAACCCCACAAGGCTCATTTTCACTGGCTGGCAGAAACTTTCCAGAAAGTTTTGATAATTTTGCTAAATTATCAAGACCTGGAATATTTACTCATTTGCTTCTTTGGTGAGTATTTGATCAGGACAAGCAGTGATTAGATTGCCCTCAAGTAGCAGGGTGAGGAGAAGGCCCTTCTAGTGGTTCTGGGCCAAAAATCAGCAAGAAATGCCTACAGACTTGTATATATTACCATTCACACAATCCCATTTTTATCCCCAGACCGGTGAGAGTTGAAAAAACCATTTACATATATTAGATTGCATTCCCTTAAATCTATTAATTCACACTTGAGCACACTAAAGTTTATTTCCTGCCTACCTATTTAAGGCTCTTGAAATCTGCCAGCATATTTTTCAGATGAATAGCATTTCCTTTTTTGACAATCCTTCAAATGTCCTAAAATTGGGGGATAAAAATATGTATGTGAATATAAGTATTGAATTAAAGTGGTCTCAGGAATGTGCTCCAAGGAACTTCTAATGCTAACATTTCTGATCCCAGGAAAGTTATCATGGGTAATTACATTTTGTTTGGCCCTTCGAAATTACAATATACTTGTTAGTTGTACCATTTCCTTATGATTATTTTTAAGCTGTATTTCTTGATGTAGGGCCTGTTCAAATGCTTATTTGAAAATCCATATTTGAAGGCTCCCCATAGTCTCATATTTATCCACATAATATTTATGAAAGTTTGGGAAATAACATAGCTATTATTCCTGGTAATAATACAGATAATCCCAACACAACGATTTTCAACCCTTTTCATCTCACAGCACACATAAACTAATTATTAAAATTCTGCGGCACATTGAAAAATACATTATATTTTTTGCCAATCTGACAAAAAAATAGGTATAGTTTTGATTCGTTTACACCAGACAGCTTTTGTTGTGTTGGCTGTTGCCATTATTATACTTGGTAATCTAAGGAAAAAAGAGGTCAGTGCCGCTGACTGACTAGTCAGATATTGCCTATTTTAAAAATTCTCATGGCACATTAGGTGAAAATCACCATCCTAGTGGGTTATAGGGAGTTGTCCTTGTTCACTGCAATGTGTTTTTGAAAAGAGCATGTAGGTTGGTGATCATGTTAGCATGAGTGGAATTGAAGAAACCTGAACTGGAGTTCCAGCTATGTGACTAATTGGTGGCTGGCCCTTGAGGGAGGTTGATGGAGGAGTGGCCATCCTCCTGGGGTATCAATTTACTTGTCACAGTAGGAGTGGTCCTGGGAAGTCATCTCTATGTAAACTTGGTTTTGCAATGCCATCCCGTTGGTTAGTAACAATCTGGTGCTAGAGGACATGTCCTGATTTTTGGATTAGTTCTCTAGCTTAAAAATGTTAGCATTGAATTAGTTCATCCTAGACATCTGGGAAGGAAGTCTCTTACTCTTTGCTGACTTAATTTGGTGGTGGTTCTTCATGGACCGGAAGTGGGGAGCAGCAAAGGGCATAGCAGTATCACCTGGGTAACTTTTATACTTGCTCTCCTCCTACCTTTTCTCGTCTTTCCAGCGTGACTCAGCCCGATTTACCTAGCTAGTCACCTATTAGTTTTTAGAGGATTCTGCATGGTCTGTCAGTCACAGCTCAAAGAAGCCCAGGTAGCACACCCAACACACCTGCTTCCAAAGGCAAATTGAAAATCTAGTGTCTTTCTCAGTCATGACTTAGGAAAGGGCTCATTGGCACTGTGATGGCATTTTATCCAATGACCAGCAAGGAATTTTTTATTCTCAATCTGCTTTGTCTTTGACAAGGTAGTTAAACGGTCTTTTCATCTGGAAATCACTGGCAAAGTATATCTGCAGGACCGTGAAGATGTTCTGGAATTTTATTAGAAACTTCTTAAAGCAGAGATTATGTTTCTCCATGACTTCCTCCTAAAAAGTGACCTGTAAAAACTACTTCACCTTGGAGAATTAATTTCCTCATAGACTCGTGTGCATATCATGACAACCCCAAGGACACATGTTTGAAGAACCTTCATCTATGACGTCACTGAGTGAGAAATTCCCTTAATTCCAGACACTCTATTGATTACATGGTTTCAGATCATTTGGCTCATTCAGGTGACAGATGATTCTTGCCTGTGCATTACCCTCGGATTTTATAGGCTTTAAAGATTTTGGAAAGACCATGAATATTAAACAGACAGAGAAATGTAAAAGAAAGTGCAAACAAGAGGAAGAAGTAGCCCATTTCTCCCCAATACTTAAGTCATGCCCTCATGAAATTATCAAGATCTGTGTGTGTTTTAGTCAGACACACATTTGATGGACAGTCTTGTTATTATTTGCCCTGGTGGAAATGACAACACACACAGGCAAAATGAAAAAACAAAACCAAACCAAAAAAATCTTTGCTTTTAAGCTTTAAACAAGGGATGTCGCCACACCAAGGGCAGAATGCTTTCAAGAATGACAAGCTGTTCTGGAGGGGTTCTCTGCCTCCCTCCTCTGAAGCTGGTTGTTCGAGGGCCATCTGGTCAGCTCAGCATGCTTGGAGGAGCCACATGGGGGTCCAGATGGATGGGTTCTTGGAGAGTTCTTTAAAACCCCATGCACCCAACCCCTGAGTCACCGTATGCCAAAAGGTCACCTCGACGCCAGTGGCATCCTTTTTAATTCGGTCTCTGTGGCTTCTCATTTGGAGTGAGCTCCTTGGTGCCTTCAGGGATGGCAGGGTTATAATTAATGCATTATTGTAATTGTTTTAAGTGCTAATACCATTGACATCAGCCTTGCTATGTCAGCCGAGGTTGTGGAAAATAACACCGAAAGGGAAAAGTGGAGTGGGCTGCAAGATCTCTCGGCCGGATGAAAGCAGAGTGGGCCGCTCAGGCAAGCTCCCACGTTCAGGTTCAGGTCTGGGTTCTAGGTGTGCTCCCTGTCCCTCACAGTAAAGTCAGCAATGGCCACCTGCCTTCCAGGCAGAGAAAGTGGTCTTATCTCTGCTCTGCAGGTAGATAACCCAATGGCTTATAGGGTTGGCGGGGGGAGGATGTAAAAGAAAAGTGCAAACTGGCGGAAGAAGTAGAACATTTCTCCCCAAGACTTAAGTCATGCCCTCAAGGAATAAATAGACGTTTATATGAAAGCGCATGTCTTCTCTGATTTTCTTAAAGCACAGCATTTCCTGGAGGAGAAGTTTAAGCAGCATGGCATTTACGGTTCTCTCTCAGCCCCAGCATTTCCCATCCCTGGGATCCTTGCAAAGCACTTAGAAAAGCTAAGGGACAGCCTAATATGAAAGTCTAAAGTCCCGACACCCCGAGCAGAGGGCCCTCGCACCCTCTCTGGGGCTTTTCTGCTTTATCGCAGGTTCAGTGGACCTTTTCCTGGAGTGACAGGTTGAGGGAACATCCAGCTGGTGACTTACTGTGTGTGGCACACACTTCACACCAGCCCCTCGACATAGTGGGAAATCTCATTAAAGCCTGACATTTGCTGAGCATCCCCAGAAGGCAAAGGTTGCCGTTCTAATCACAGAGCCCACTGCAGGGCCCAGCAGGCAGTGTGGTGGCACTGAGATGGAGCTGTCGTCTGTACCGTCACACGGGCCCCACCACCTCCTGCCACCCTGAAGGGCTCCGTGGCTCTCTGGAACCTTCCCACTGGGAAGCCTGCACTCTCTCCACCTCTGTCTTCCCCACCACCTTTCTCCTCTCCACGCCTCCTTGCAGAACAGTAGATTTGCCTGCAGTTTGCCCAAAGCCAGCACAGGAGCTTGCAAACTCTTTCTGCTCAATTCCTTTTGATTTGGCCTCCTGCCCAAGACAGGGGACACCTGAGGAAGCAAGGTCTTCCCTGTGGACACCCAATGACAGCCATTTCATGCCTGTGCACATCAGCTGAGGGCTGGGAATCAATGCAAACAAGAACAAAGGCTCCATGATCTGAGTCCTGTGTTGTCTAAGAAACCTCTTGGAATCGGAAGGTTGTGGCCACTGAGGATACAATGATGGGATACACTTCTGGGACCGGGAGCACAGTCATGGGGCACTCCTCTCTTCATGTCCAGGATCTGTATAGAGAGCATTCAGCCCTTGGGAGTCAGAGCTCACCCCCGCACCAGGTGTTATAAACACATTTTGAAAATCCATGATATAAGCCCTAACTGGTTGGCTCAGTGGTAGAGTGTCAGCCCGAAGTGTTGAAGTCCCGGGTTTGATTCACGGCCAGGGCACACAGGAAAAGCACCCATCTGCTTCTTCATCCTTCCCCCTCTCCTTTCTCTATATCTGTCTCTTTTTTTCCTGCAGCCAAGGCTCTATTGGAGCAAAGTTGGCCTGAGTGCTGAGGATGGCTCCATGGCCTCCACCTCAGGTGCTAGAATGGCTCTGGCCACAATGGAGCAACACCCCAGATGAGCAGAGCATCTCCCCCTGGTGGGCTTGCCAGGTGGATTCTGGTCGGGCGCATGCGGGAGTCTGTTTCTGTGCCTTCCTGCTTCTCACTTCAGCAAAATACAAAAGTAAATAAATAAAAATAAATAAAATAAAATCCATGGTATATCTACTTTCCATCAGTGAAAGAATCCCTTCCACTGGGTTAATCTGCAGTTAACAGAGTCAAGCCAGTCCCAGTCAACATTTGAGGTTTACCTATCTGTATTCCCCATATCTTGGTCTGTTTCTCTTTCTCCCCCACCACCTCGACGTTGCATAATTACTGTGTCAGCTATGTATGCACGTTTTACACACAAAATCCCCAATTTTCACCAAAGTCTATAAGATATTTATAGAAGCATACTATTATCACAACCATAATGATTTTTATGTGAACTATATACAGCAATGTGAAGGTTATCAGAAAAATAGTACTTTGTGCCCATCATATAAAATGAATAAATGCTACATTTGCCTCTTTAATTTATAGTTAGAGTTGAAGTCTGCTTTGACGCTCACCACATAATCCTATAGAGGTGGCCACTATCCTGAAGTTAGTGTATATTTTACATATATATATATAATATATAAATTACAGAAATTATATATATATATATGTATATTACAGAAACAATGAGCTGTGAGATGCTGCTTAGCTTGCTCAAGGCAATCTAATTCAGTACAGGAGGTGGATTGGAATAAGGCCAGGTCTCTATGGGAATTCGGAGCTGTGAGTAGGCACAGAGTACACAAGCAGGAGTTTGACAGAAGAGTAGGAGTGAAAAAGATGCAAAATTAACACACACACACACACACATACACACACACACACATACACACACACACACACACACACACACACACGAGTGCCTTGAACAGTTCTGGTAAAGAAGGACATGGCCGTTTGGAAAGGAGAGTTCCGGAGGAAAAGTGACCAGGTTGCTCCTGTGTTTCCCCTGGACTTTAATCCCTACTGGTACTTCTTTCCCTTCTCCAAACATTCAGAAGAATATAATAATGTCTGCGAAAGTAGGACAAAATGGGTAAACCTCGACCTGTCCTTAAATGTGGCTCCTTTCTCTCTTTTGATCTGTCACTATGTCCTTCTAAGCTCAAAGGAGTCTCGCCATATCCCGTAGTGAACATTCTTCTGCATCACAGGTAACTTAAAAGTCTATTATTCTCAAGTTCTAAAACCCAACCATTTTATGCTGTCTTTGTCTATTTGTCAAATGGTGATAATTACAGGTCCTCTGCCTGTCTCATAAAGTCATTTCAAGGGGGAAAAAAAGTGAGTTAAAATGTATCTGTTTAATGATTATTTACCAGATATCTGCAATGTGCACTGACTTATGTTAGCTAGAATATTCTCATGAACAAAACAAATTATGTCCTTGAATGCTTATAACCTCTTTGAGAAGATACAAACAACAGCAAAACATTAGAATGTATTTTCCTAAGGGGAAATACTTGGGTCTATGCAAGCATCCAAGAGAAGCACCTAACTAGACATAACAGATAGGGGACGCTTCCAAACCGGGTCCTGGGGGTCAAGGGGAGCTGCCCAGGAGGAGAAAGGGGATGACTGTGTGCTTAGTGTTGCACTGAGAGGCAGTGTGACTAGCATGCTGGCTCTTTAGGGTCACCCTCAGTCCGTATTAGCACACAGGACTAATTCTCTTTGAATTTTCCCAGAAGTGCCATAAACTTTCCCTTTTGTACACCGACTCCTGATATTTTCTAGCACACCATGTTCTCTCATTCATTTATCTGCAGCATCATAGCAAAAACTCATGGGATGAAGCGATTAATAAAGAGTGTCAATGGGCCCTC
Organism: Saccopteryx bilineata; assembly: GCF_036850765.1. Classification (NCBI taxonomy): domain Eukaryota; kingdom Metazoa; phylum Chordata; class Mammalia; order Chiroptera; family Emballonuridae; genus Saccopteryx; species Saccopteryx bilineata. Next base: position 243,080,947 of record NC_089491.1, read on the forward strand.
CCCTGTCCCTTCCCTGCTTTGTGTCCGGGGGAGTCTCCAGACACCACCCCTCTAGGTCCTTATAGTCCTTCTAGCCCTGGCCTTCCAGAATCAGCCTGAAGAGTCTGGCTGATATTTTTCTGTGTCTCTATCCCTTTCTAATGTAAAAAGTGGGGGAGAGAAAAAGGAAGGTAAATAATCCCCAGACATTGGTTTATTTCGTTCCCTTTGAACTCAAATTTTCTGCATTGCTCTCTAAACTAAGCTCCCTGCTTCACCAAATGAGCTTCTTCCTCCTGTGGAGGAGATGGCTCAGGTCAGCAGACGGGATAATTCCTGGTAGAGAGAAAGGCCTCTGCAGGTATCCAGGAAGAAGAGTAAGCCAGGAAGAGCCTCACCACAGCTCTGGCTCCACAGCAGGCTTCCCATGGGGGTGGGGTGGGGGGAGGCCTTTCCTGCGGTTTGTGAACTCCAGGGAGGAAAAGATGCAAATTTCCAGGTGTAGCGACATAGCTCCTGGAAGAAGCTGCACCTTTGGAAATGACTTTTCATTGACACTAGGCAAGGGAGAGCTAGCTATGAGGAAGGTCAAGAGGGAAGAAAAAGCAATGCCAATCAAAAGGAAGTAGCTCAGCTCATCTTTGCCTGGGAATTATTCTGTCACAACAGTTTTGCTTCTGGTCACAGCAGTGTAACAGGGACTACTTTTGCCTTTCTGCCTAAAACAACCAAAAAGCAGACAGGATATATGAAACAGTAATTTCTGAGGTCCTGAACCCAGCCATCGAGAGACAGTGATCCCTGAGAGGTGGGAAATGAAGAAAGAAATCTCTGCACTTGCTGCGTGTATTCCTTAGAAGAATTTAAAGGCTGCAGACACAAATGGAACCTGAGGACCCTCTGAGTGGACGAGACAAAGCTGAGAGTCTGGGAGACCACAGCAGCTCCATTTTGCAGAGCAGAGTATTAGGGAGGAGGGTGCTAGCGACACAGAAAGGGAATCTAGAGACCTGCCAGGAGGTTTCCTCAAGTTCTCAGGTGAGTGCTGATCAGATGATGTGGGGATGATGTGGGGAAGGCTAGGGAAAGGGTCACTCAAAGAGATTAGCAATAGCAGTGCAGAGGACTGGAAAGAGTGCCTGTTTCTACCTGTCAGTCTGGAAAACCACATGACTCACAGAATCCTGGGTAGACTACACAGAAGGATGTTTAGTAGTACAGTAAGGAGTAGTTAGCTAGAGTGAACATGATTCTAGTTCCGTCTAATAATTTTTATAAGCAAAATCCAAAGGATAGAATTCTAATGCACCCAGAATGAAGTTTAACAATATTTATAAGTAAACAAAAATATTCAGTGCACAAAAAGTAAAGTTCACAATGTCTAGCATTCAATAAAAAATTAGCAGAAATGTAAAGAAGCAAAAAATATGACTAATATTGTGGAGAAAATAAAATCAATCAATTATCACCCATGGATGTTGAAAATATTATAACTGTATTCTAAGTGTTCAAATAATTAAGTAGAGACATGGGTTCTAGTGGGGTAGCTCCAATGGTTGGACCATCATCCGGATAAGCAAAGTTGTGGATTTCATCCCCAGTCAGGGCACACACAGGAACAGATGGATGTTTCTGTCTGCCTGTCTGTCTCTCTGTCTCTCTCTCCCTTACTCTCTCCCTAAAATCAATAAATAAAGGTTTAAAAATCATTTTAAAAAGTAAACACAGACATGGGAAAAAAAGTGAACCGAGTTAAACTTCAAGAGATTAAACACTATAATGTATGAGATGAAAAAATGCAGATGGAAATAATGGCACATTTGACAGTGAAAAATAGTAAACATGAAAACAGAGCCATAAAAACTATTGAAACTAAAATATATGTAAAAGGGGAATAAATGAAGATTGTAGGACACTGATGATTTGTGAAACAATGTCTAGTCACCAAATATACATCTAAAATAAACCTTGGAAGGAGAGGAGGAGGAGACATAAAAATATTTTTTAAAATCATGGAAAGATTTTTTTCTATTTACTTAGCACCAAAAATAAAATAATAATATATAAAACAAAACACATACAAGATTTATATGAGAAAAACTGCATAATGCTAATGAAAGAAATCAAAGAAGACCTAAATAAATACAGACATTCTACATTCACAGGTAAGAAGACAATATAATTAAGATGTCAGTTCTTCCGAACTTGATTTGTGATTCAACACAGTGCCAGTCAAAATTCCAACAAGTTAATTTGTAGTTATTTATCAATTGCTTCTAAGGTTTTTATGGAAATACAAAAGACTACAAAGAGAAGAGCCAACATACAATTAGAAAAGAACAAAAGTGGGAGGACTGACACTACCCAACTTCAAGACTTGCTTTAAAGCTACAGGAATTAAGACAGTGTGAGATTGGTAAAGGACTAGACAAGGGGTCCCCAAACTATGGCCCGCAAGCAGCCCCCTGAGGCCATTTATCCAGCCCCGCTGCACTTCCGGAAGGGGCACCTCTTTCATTGGTGGAAAGTGAGAGTACTGTATGTGGTGATGCCGCAAAGCGCAGCGTCGCTCACGTACAGTACTACTTCCGGTGACATGGGATGCATCTGTCACAGCTATAGAAGCACATCATATCACTTGTTACGGCTAGCAGTGACAAATATGGAACCGGACATTGACCATCTCATTAGCCAAAAGCAGGCCCATAGTTCCCATTGAAATACTGGTCAGTTTGTTGATTTAAATTTGCTTGTTCTTTATTTTAAATATTGTATTTGTTCCCATTTTGTTTTTTTACTTTAAAATAAGATATGTGCAGTGTGTATAGGGATTTGTTTATAGTTTTTTTTTATAGCCTGGCCCTCCAATGGTCTGAGGGACAATGAACTGGCCCCCTGTGTAAAAAGTTTGGGGACCCCTGGACTAGACAAAAGGACAAATGCAGCAGCATAGGGAGCTCAGAAATACACCTCTACAAACCTGGTCACTTGAACTTTGATTTAAAATAAAAAGCAAAGCAAATTTAATGAAGAAAGAATAGTATTTTCAACAAATAGTGCTAAAACACATGCAAAACACAATAATAATCTAGACACAGACCTTACCTCTTCTACAAAAAATTAACTCAAATGAAACATAAACCTAAATGTAAAATGAAGAACTATAAAATTTCTAGAGAATAACTTAGAAAATTATAAAGCAATGTTCAACCTCCCATGTCATTAGGGAATTACAGATAAAACCAACTATGATGCCCACTATATAGCTATTAGAGTGGCTAAAATCCCAAATCATGACAACCTCAAATGTTGATGTGCACTTGAAGCAATAAAAGTTCTTACTCATTGTGGGAAGGCAAAATGTTGCAGCCACTTCAGATAGTTTGAAGTTTCTAACAAAGTTAAACATAAACTTACTATTCAGTCCAGGTTTTCACCCACATGAGTTGAATTCTTATGTTCACACAAAACCCTGCTCAAGAATGTTTTAGTATGTATTGTAGGGACTAAAACTTCAGGTACCGTCTTGACATCATTGGACCACACAGGACCCCAAAGGTCTAATCATGAGTTTCTCCACCTTCACAGTCATGGTCTCCTTCTTCCACTCTGTGGGAAGGGCTCTACTCCTGGTTACTCCCCTTATCAGCTGGATCAGCTGAACTCTACTGGGGGGTCTCAACCTGATATGTTTTACTCCCCTGAAAGCCTGCAAAATTACTCAAAGTCAATTGCATTTTTGATGGAACCAAGTGTCATCTTACCCTCTTGTTACTATAAAACTTGCCACCCACAGGTTCTAATGGTTACCGCTGCTCCCAAGTGCCACTTCCGTGTTTCCTGCCTGGTGAGCAGGGTCCTCCTCCCCCAGATGGTGAACATATGTGACTAATAACCTGCTGCCAATCTCAGTTCTCTAGTGTCACGTGTTGTATGTTTAGTTGTCTTCTACTATTTAGGGTGTTGTATGTTTAGTTGTCTCTCTTTCACCAATGAGATGAATAAGAGGCAATCAGAACACAGCAGATGTATTTATAATGGCCGAAAACTTGAAGCAAACAAGATGTCCTTCAGTAGGTCAATGAATAAACAAACTGTACATTTATACTGATGAAAAATTATTCAACACTTGAGCTATCAAGCCAAGAAAAGACATGGAGGAACCTTAAGTGCATGTTGCTCAGTAAAAGATTTCAACTATATAATATAAAGGGGCAAAACTTTAGAGACAGTAAAAAGATTTGTGGATTACAGGGGTTAGAGGCAAGGAAGGATTAAAAGAGATGAATTGGTGAAACCCAGGGAATTTTTAGGACAGTGAAACAATTCTGTATGATTCTATAATGGTGGATATATCATATTATGCATTTGTCTAAATCCATAAGATGTACAACACAAAGACTGAATCCTAGTGTAAACTAGAAAACCTAGTTAATAATTCTATACCAATATTGATCCATGAATTGTAATAAATGTGTCACATTAATGCAAGATTTTCGTAATAGGGGGAACTCTGGGGAGGGGGAAGAGGGAGGATATGCAAACATCCTTCACAGTGGTTCCATAAACTCAAAACTGCTCTAAGAAATAAAGTCTATTAACAAAAAAATGAAGGCAAAATGAAGGTGTATTCACACATACTAAAAGAAAAATATTCATCACAAAGTCTTCACTACAGAAAAAATGTGAAGTTGTTCAAGGAATAGGCAAATAAATAATAACACAAGGAAATACATATCGTCACAAAGGAAGGAAGAATACAGGAAGTGGTAACTACATGGAAATATATACTGTATTCCCCCATGTATAAGAAGCACCTTAATTTTGGAGCCCAAAATTTGAAAAAAAAAATGTATTACATAAAGTTATTGAAATGCTAGTTTAAAAATTTACAATGAAAAAAAATTTTACAATGAGCACAAAAACAAGTGCAAAAAGAGGGAAATGCAAGTACTGCAAAAGCAATCTGCAACCACTCTATAACACACACCCAGTTTTTAGACCCCAAATTTTTTGAAAAAAAAAAAAAAAGTACGTCTGATACATGGGGAAATACAGTATATATTTATCATAAGATTTCTATCTTTTAATAAGATAATTAGCTGTTTAAACAATAATACTAATAGTAATCTGGTACAGAATTCTGACATAAAGTAATGTATATGGTAGCAACAAAAAGAGTTGTAGCTAGTGAGCCATCAGGAGAGGGGAAAAAAGGGAATCATAAAAAGATTTAGTTAATCCAAAAATAGGCAGAAAAAAGAACGAAAGAACAAACAGAAAACAAATAGCCACATGACAATTTTACAATTAATATAAAAAAAATCACATTAAATGCATATGGTTTAAATAACTGAAAAGGCAGATACCAGATTGGGCCAAATGAAATACCCAATTATATGCTGGCAACATCATCATTTGAAGTTTGAAAGTAAAAGAAATAGAAAATGATAAAGCATGCTGATATTAATCCAAAGTAAGCTTGACTGGCTTCATGATGTCAGGCAAAAAAGATAGGTTGATGGCAAATACGCACGTGAAGAGAGATGCCTAACATCTTCAATCAAGAGCAAAAATGTAAACTAAACCACAGTGAGAAACCACCAGAGCACATCTTCAAATGGCTAAAATTAAAAAGACTGACTACAAGGATATGGAAGAACTGGAGCCTTTAGTAAGAATGTAAAATAGCAAAGCCGCTTTGGAAAATACTTGGCAATTTCTTAAAAAGTTAAACACATTCTTCCGCTTCTTGAACTATACAGATCCAGCCATTTTTCTCCTAGGCATTTACATAAGAGAAATGAAGGTACATGGTCATAAAGACCAAATGCTCATTTCAACCTTATTTGTAATAGCCCAAACTGGAAATAGCCTAAATGGTGATCAGGAAGTGAATGGATGACCAGAGTGTGGTGCATTCCTGCAGTGGAATGCTATTTGGCATTACAAAGCAATGACATGGATACATACCTTTGGTTGAATCTCAAAGTAATTATGATGAGTCAATGAAACCAGACTGAGAAGAAAGAAAGAAAGAAAGAAAGAAAGAAAGAAAGAAAGAAAGAAAGAAAGAAAGAAAGAAAGAAAAGAAGGAAGAAAGAGAGAAAGAAGAGAAGGAAGAGCAAACATGCTCCATAACTCCATTTATAAAGAAAGTTACGGAAAATGTAAACTAACCTACAGAGACAGCAAGCAGACCAGTGGTCGTCCCAGACTGCGAAAGGGATGATAAAAAGAAGTGACAAACTCCTGTGGGGATGAGAAATATGCGCTATGGCCATTATCTTGATGTGATGGTTTCATGGGTGTATCTATTTGCTATGACTTATCAAATTGTACCCTTTAAATATATGAGGTTTCTGACCCTGGCTGGTTGGCTCAGTGGTGGTGCATTGGCCTGGTGTGTGGGGGTCCCAGGTTCGGTTCCCGGCCAGGGCACACAGGAGAAGTGCCCATCTGCTTCTCCATCCCTCCTCCTCTCCTTCCTCTCTGACTCTCTCTTCCCCTCCCGCAGCCGAGGCTCCATTGGAGCAAAGATGGCCTGGGCGCTGAGGATGGCTCCATGGCCTTTGCCTCAGGTGCAAGAGTGGCTCTGGATGCAACAGAGCGACACCTCAGATGAGCAGAGCATCGCCCCCTGGTGGTCATGCCAGGTGGATCCCGGTCGGGCGCATGTGGGAGTCTGTCTGACTGCCTCCCCATTTCCAGCTTTGGAAAAATGCAAAAACAAAACAAAACAACAACAAAAATATATGTATATGAGGTTTTTTATATATCAATTATATCTCAATAAAAATGCCAAAAACAAGAAAAATAAATAAATAAAAAGCAAACTCTGAAGCAACTCCATGGGTTCTGCACAATGTTGCCCAGAAGGCCTGTGGAAAGGGCAAAGCTGGCTTAATATATAAATGCTAGACACAGAGATCCTGAGGAGCCCAAGCTTAGACATGAGGGAGAGGCCAGAGGCTTCAGAGTTAGCCTGAGGCACTGGCACTTTTGGGGAAGCTCTGTGACATCTCAGACAACAGTCAGGGAAGCCAGAAGTTTATTTCAGTTTGTTTGGTGGCAAACAACCACTCATTTAATTTAGAAATTTTGCCAGCAGAGTTGGTCCAAAATAACAGAAAAGTCTCTGCTATGTTGCAACTCAAAAAGCACGGCCCCCAAATGCTACCTACTAATTATCAAGGCTTAAGTCAAATTGAATGTACCAGTTCCTTTGCTCTGACATCAGTCTCCGGTGGCCCCCTCCCCTGGTTGTTGTGGGGCTGGAGCCTGGTTCTGTAGCAGGGTCCTGATTGCACAATCAGCAATCATTGGTTTCTAACTCCAATCCCACTTACTCTTCCCATCCCCAGCCAGGACAAGCTGCTTTGGCTTCTTTGTTTTTAGCCACCAATTTCTCTTACTGTCTCTTCCTTCCCTCATTGCCCTACCTAGCCCTTCGCTTACCTTAAGGATGCTTATCATTCCCTTTCCCAACTGGACCCCTGTCTCAGCATAGACAGCATGTTATCACAATGCCCCTCTCCAGAAAGGCTACTGTTCATCCTCGGGCTCACTCTCCCCTTTCTGCTGCTCCTCCACCCCCACCCCCCGGGCAATGCAGGGACTCCCCTCTGTTTCTCTGGACATACAGCTACCTGGTAGTTCCTGCTCCACGCTATTCCTTACCCATCTATTATCCTGCTGTTCCTTAAACCAGACTGCCAGCTTCCTGCGGGCCTGCCTTACAGCTGTCTCTCTGATCCATCAGGTCCTTCAACCACTAAACATGTCACTAGGCTTTCAGCAGATATTCTAGTAAAGCAGAACTCACTCTTTCAGAGGAAAAAGAAAGAGAGAGTGCCTTGTTGGCAATGACTTTACACATCAATAAGACATGTATAAAGCTGTTCTGGTTGTTAATGATTCGCAGTGAAACATGCAACACCACCGGGGACAAAGCACCTTCCTAACCATTCATGAATACACACACACAGAATGTGAGATAGCTCCCCACTCCTTTCAGCTGCCTTTGATACTACAGGCTCTGGTATCATCCCTACCATAGAATAAAACCCTCGGCCTGAATTGTATCAATGCAGGTCACGGGAGCTGCTTGCAGCTTGTGTAATTATAACTGATCTGTTGGGCCAATAAAAAAAAAATAGCCCATTATCAGTCTTAAGTATTAACAGGGGGCCTCCGGGCCTCTCCTCCCCTTTCTGCAGCATCCCCTCTCCCCTCTCCTGCTCACACCGCTAACCCTTTAGTCTGCTTAACTTCCCCACTTGCAGACCTAGCTAGGGCAAAATGCTAGCTTTAACAGTCTTTAAAATCAAATCTGCATAATATAAGGAGGCTTTTGAGTAGTGAGCGCCATTCCCTCCCCTTCAAGCCTGGGGTGGTGGGTGAGGGAGGCCTCTCTTTGCAGGCTTGTGGCAGGTGGGGGTGATTCCTGGGCCTCCCATGTTCTGGTTTCTCCTGCGATGATGGAGGCAGGAGAAGCAAGCTGATGTCCTTCCTGGGGGCTTCCCTTCAGCCTTTCCTTCCTGTTCTGTTCTGGACGCAGAAGCTCGTTTCCTGACACCCTCTCCACCATGTGTGCTGGCCCTGGTCCTCTGCTGCAGTGGCTCCTCTCAGAACTCTGTGTCACCCTCACCAAGACTGCGGGGCTGAACCTGGAGCAAAGGGAGATGAGATGCCATCCTCCCCCATCCCGCTAAGGGCTTCGGTCTTGGGGGCCAGTCTCTTGGGCTGGGCGGGGCCAGAGAGCCCCGCACTGGAAGGGGTGACAACACCAGTAAGGGCCTCGGGGCTGTTGAGCTTAATTATAGTCATGCTCCTTTACCTGCATTTTCTGGGGTCATTTCTTCTGTTTCCACACCCACGTTCTCTTCATTTCTCACCTATGGCTTTATTGCACATTGTACCTAAATTTACCGATTTTCTTTCTACATTGAGCAACAAATAGCCTTGTATTTGTTTTAGAATCAAGTGAAACTCACAGAATGAGACAATTACTGAAAGAAAACTTCTGGAAGGAATGCTCTGAAAGGTGTCATTCTCACTGGTCAGCCTACCTTGCTACAGCTGGTATTCTCTGGTTGATGAACAGCACACAGGACTCACATCTGAGAGCTGATCACACGCCTTTATAATCTCCTCCGACCTTCACAACAATATTCATTATCATAAACAACGTCTGAAGCGCTGTTTGCCCCTGCTTGTTCCTGAGGGTGAGGGACGGGTGCTCAGGCCCAAGGACTAGAGTGCTAAGCTGGTTTCCAGATCCGTTACTCCCCCCCCCCCTTTGAGCCTGAGAGAGGCGGGCAATTCCTGCACCTTGACCTCCACAGCCTTGTACTTTTCTTAACAGTGGCTATAGGCCAGGCTCAGCTTTCAGACCGGAGGAGGACCTCCTCTCTTGTATGGAAGGCTTTGATCAACTGGTCCTTACCCAGACACGTTTTCCATGTGGTTGGTTACCTGCATTATCCCTGCAATGATTGAGGGTATAGAATACCGTATTTCCCCATGTATAAGATGCTTCCATGTATAAGACGCACCTTAATATGGGGGCCCAAAATTTGAAAACAAATGTATTACATAAAGTTAATAAACTCAAGTTTTATTCATCATAAAATTCATACAACTGTTCATCAAGCGCGAAAAAGCGGGAAATGCAAGTAAAAAAATTTTTTAAAAAAGGGTGCATCTTATATATGGAGAAATATGGTAATATTCCCAAAATGCAGATACTAAGACTGAGGCTCTGCCAAGGTAAGGGCCAGTCAGCAGACGTGGCAGGGGTCTGCCCTTGACCCTAAAAGTGGTGTCCTTATCTACTCTGCTTTCTCTGTCCACCCCTGTGCCTCTGCTAGGAGCAGTGCCACAAGCAGGCTTCTTTGTTTTATTTAGGAAAAGCCATGAAGAGTAAGTTATCTCGGAACCACGAGAGAGTCAGAGGTAAGCAGAATGTAATTACCCAGGTTGGAAAGTCGCCACAGACAACAGCTGCAGAACACCGTGGTGGGACAGAAAAGCAATATTGACTGAGAAATATCACATTACCCTTCACAGACCCATTCTGATCGTTTCAGCCTCACCCATATTTATTCAAAAGATCTAAGAATCGATTTTCTTGATATGAGAAAATCATTACTGGCATTTGCCGAAGCTCGGGGATGTAGTGTCGGAGAATGAGTAGGGGACAGGTAATGAAAATTAATAATTCATACAGCAAAACCCATTTTGTTTTCCACACGTGAAGAGGGGCTATTGTGAGGCAAGGTGGGGTGATCGGAGTTCGGGATGGCGTGCGTGCGTGCGTGGAGAGAAATGCGGCGGCGGCAGGAAGACAATGAAACCTTTGACTGGGATGGTCCAACCTTGACTGGTGAACCCACACGCAGTCTCACACAAGGCAGAATGAGCAGTTAGACCGGGCGAGCCCACCACTCACTCATTCTCACTGTCGTGAAGAAGCGGAGTTGATGAGCCCTGCCGAGGCCAACTGGGATAAAGACCCACAAAGCAGGCTTCTAGATTAATACGAATGCATCTGCAGCATACCAGGGGTCGACAGCAGCGTGGAGTCTCCCAGCACTTATAATAAAGCTGTTTCCTTGTGGGCCCCGTAAGCTTTCAAAAGAGATAAAAGTGGGAAGTGGGCAACTGAGGCAGAGAGGCATGCAAACTGAGAAGAGTAGGCCCTCATAGGGAAGGGGAGAGAGAGAGAGTGACGGATGGGGAGGCTGGGGGCGGCACGTGCTGCACTGGAAAATGAAGTGGAAATTTAGGTTGTGCTGGGGTTTTGTGTGGACTTCACTCGTTAGTTAAGAAAAGCCCACTGCAGTGTGTGTGTGTGTGTGTGTGTGTGTGTGAATGTGTGAGCATGTTTTATGCAGAGGTTGACTGATATGGTTTGAGAGATGTTTTAGTGAATATTATTTTTTTTTTTACAAAAGAGGATGGTCGTCAGAAAGCTGCCTTTACAAAGTTAAAACTATTTGGGGAAAACAGTTATGACCTATGCTCTCAAAAGAATTTGCATACCATTAATGCAAAGGACAATTTTGTCATCCTTGGTCTAGGGCCCTTTTAACAACAAGAATCTTTTAAGGACTTGTGGAAATGCTCCAGAATAACAAAAAGAGTGAGAGAGAGAGAGAGAAAGAAATCTTTTTACAGAGCAGTTTATAGGTTGGGCTTGTCTTGGAAAACTTTTCTAATTCTTGATATTTTTCCACTTTTTTTAAAAAAAAAAGAGAAAGAGGAGAAGGCAGAGAGAGAAAGAGAAAGAGAAGCATCAACTTGCTGTTCTACCGAGTTGTGCACCCATTGATTGCCTTTCATATGTTCCCTGACCAGGGCTCCAATGGGAGACCTCAAGTCAAGCCTGCACCCTGGGAATCGAGCTGGCTACCCCGGGATTGAACCAGCGACCTCCATGCTCCAGGATCACGCTGTCTTCACTGCGCCACCAGCCCGGGCTAATTCTTGATATTTTTATAACGAGTTCAAGATTGATCAACTATTCTGCCTGGAAAAAACATCCACTCTTTTGGGAATATGTTGAACCATCTTTGAGATGTGTAAATGGTATTCTTATATACATTTTTATTCATTTATTTTTAACTCTCCTTAAAACTGAGGTCTAGGCCCTGGCCAGTTGGCTCAGCGGTGGAGCGTCGGCCTGGCGTGCGGGGAACCCGGGTTTGATTCCAGGCCAGGGCACATAGGAGAGGCGTCCATTTGCTTCTCCACCCCCACCCCTCCTTCCTCTCTGTCTCTCTTTTCCCCTCCCGCAGCCGAGGCTCCATTGGAGCAGGGATGGCCTGGGCGCTGGGGATGGCTCCTTGGCCTCTGCCCCAGGCGCCAGAGTGGCTCTGGTGACGGCAGAGCGACGCCCCGGAGGGGCAGAGCATCGCCCCTGATGGGCGTGCCAGGTGGATCCCGGTCGGGCGCATGTGGGAGTCTGACTGTCTCTCCCCGTTTCCAGCTTCAGAAAAATACAAAAAAACAAAACAAAACAAAACTGAGATCTACCTTATTCTGGAGTTTTACTTAGGCACAGAAAAGAGCAATGCAGATTGAATACTTTTACTCCTAAAGCATACATTTATATTCTTTGTTTGTTGGTTTGTTGTTTTAATTAAGGAAGGCGGACTGACAAATAAAAGCCATGTCAAGGAGTTTTAGAAGACTTCCACCCATTAGGTAGTCCTTAAGAGTCAATATAATGCTGAGCAATTGAATCGGTGGTATTTATAAAACTGAGTTTTGTATAACATCATGTTATGGCATGTTACTCCCGTAAACCCACTTTGAACATCAAGGTGTACAAAGCAGACCTAGGTCTTAGTCTGCAGGGAGGCCCACTACAACTTAGCATTCTATCACTTGCCTGAGAAAAAGGACCTAAATGTTGTGGTCGTTTCATATTTCCCTCCTTTCAATTAGGGTAAAGTTTCATGCTTTAGCAGCAAATGTACTTTCTTTCAACATCAGCGGCTCTTAAGCATACCAGGAAAATTGACCTCCAGATAAATTGGAAACAGCCTAGAAAATTTGCAAACAGCGAAATTATATGCTGCAAGGAGCTAAAACGTGGGTTCTTTTTAAGAGTCATTTGTAGGAAAGCAGGGGTCCCTCTGTGCAATGAAGATAGACACATGGGGGCAGGACAGACTCTGAAAGCCCAGTGTCTGCCCTCCCTAATGTGCTGGTCTTGTCTGTGGTGACTAGATAGCCATAATTTGCTTCTGATTTGAAGAAAGTTTTCTGATTTCTCAAAATCAAGTTTGTTCATTTGGAAAGGAGGACGATCTGCTGTGTTTGTTGGTGACTCCAGGATACACAACCTGCCTTCCATATCATTCCTCCTCCTTCTCCTGGGTTACTAAGTCCTCTATATGCCTAAAGAAAAGACAGCCCCCCTCCCACAGATGGGAAGACTATCACTCACTCTACCCTTAGTAAATACAATGGGTTGTAATGGCTTCTTAGCCTTGTTTTAGTGTGAACCCTTCCGGTCTCTTCCCAGACAACATTCCAGGAGATGCCCATGAAATGAATTGGCCTTTCCAGGGCTCTTGACCATCATCAGGGGTGGTCAAAGGGTAGGCAATTCTCTTTCCATTCATAAACCTACAAGAAGTGTCACACTCACATATGAATCTCTTCTCTGGCCTGAATGTCAAGTACATAAAAGTATTCTCCAACTTAACAACTGGATGCATTTCATAGGTATTTGTTCATTGATTATACAGAGCTCAGTATATATTTTCCCAGATACAATGCTATAAATTATTGCCTCCACTGGCTCAAAAATAATTTAACTCATAACATAACCCAAATACTCTCATAATGGTATGTTATGCAAAATGTAAAAACAAACAAATCTATCTCCTTCCATGAGAGTTGAGTGAAAATAGAAACTGCATCTCTGTCAACTTTGCATAGCTCAACAATGATAATCGCTGCTAGCACTTCCATGGGCTGACTGGGTGCCAGATACTAAGAATCTAAATCTCTTCATTAATATAATCCTCACATCAACGTAATGAGGTAGGCTCTGTTGTGATCCCCACTGTACAGATGAGAGTGCCTCGATTACTTCATCTTAAATAGAGAGTGGTGGTGGAGCTGGAGTTTGAATGCATTAGGTCTGCTGCCAGAACACATGCTCTTCTCTAGAAAGCGCTACAGGAGTATTGAATGAAAACAGAAATGTAAAGAAGTACAATAGCTGTGTATACATTTGGGCTCCGATGGTTTGAAACAGAGATGACTAATTAGAAGATGTGAGGCAGATTAGACTGAGATTCTTTAATGGGTGCTTCTATATAAGAGGCTGTGAGAACTGGGAATACTGCCTCTATTCAAGTCTAATTTTCTGTATGTATGGACGTAAGGGCTGAAGGTTTTCTGAAGTAGTTGCATAGCAAAGGTTCTTCTCACTGGGATCAGTCATTATTAGTGTAGAGGTCAAGTGTGAGTATCCTGAGATGACTGGGAGACATTAGCAAAAAGAAGAAAAGGGGGAAAATGAGTTTCAAGTGAGAGTGTGTGAACGTGGAGAGATTGCCTTGTGGAGGGAAGTCACCATGACTGCTGTGCGTGAAGGAAACGGACAAGGAGAAGGGAGGGTGGGCGCCTGGCCTCCAGCCCCAGTGGGGTTCTGAAGGCCCACCCAATCAAGGCTCAGTGGTCCATGGCACAGTTCTCATAGCCTCCTTTACTCTTGTTTCCAGACCCTTCTACACAACATGCCCCCATTCTTCGCTCTTTCTCTTGCTCTCCCGTTCCCGTTGGCCTGGATCCTTTCAGTGTGTACACAACTGGTTCCAACCAGTCTCCAAAGCTTGCTGAACAAAATGGCCATCAATGCTATGGGTTCTCGGGCTCACACTCAGCCAGGATCACCTGAGCTTTTCTCTACTCCCCTGAAGACACAGTCCTCTCTCTTCTTCCTCATTACCTACAAACTCTTGTACTTCATAACTGTTACCTCTACATAAATTACTCCCATAGTTTTGCTGAACATTTTCACTGCCTCCTAAGTATCCTCCCTGGGTGTATTATGAAATCTGGTTTTCCTCCCAGAGGAGGATACATTATTGTCCTGAACCACCAACATAGATATTATCTTCATTCACTCCCATTATTTGAAATTTAAATATATGAAGCTTAAATTGCCTTCTCCTTCCCTCTCATGTGTTCCTTTTATTTTTATTAATATTTTTACCTAGAATTATCCACAATAAAAATATGGATAAATATTTTACCTTCCCTTTATCCCCTAAAGCCTATCTATCAATAAATATGATCCATTTTTTTTTACAATCTCTGCCTCATTCATCTTCTCTTTTATTCTAATTACCAACAAATAACTTTCAAGCTGTCCTTATTACAATGCAAAATCCCTAGTATTTAAGGCCATGGATTTCTAGGTTAGAGCCCACACTCTAACTTTTATTAGAGCAACTAAATAAAATAATAATGGCAGATACCATATAAGTTGTTGATAAGGTTAAACACAGTTGAAGAAAGTCTCTATTAGTCATTATTAATACTATTTACTTTTCTCTAGTGTCACCTTTACTCCAGTCCAACATTCCCTCTACCAAAAAATAACTTTCTTAATATACTGTTCTGGCAATACAACTTCACTATTCTAAAACCACAAAAGTTTCCCAAATGCTTAATAAGTAGAATCAAAACTCTATAACGTGTTCCTTAATGTCTTCCTCAGGATGGTCCCTACTATTTTATCTTTATTCTACTCGGTCAGAAGGATTGATTTCCTGCTCCCAAGACTCATGTCCATCCCATCGTTACTGTTTGGAAGTCTACAGAGCTTCAGATTGGAGCCAAAGCCCCATTCAAAACTTTGTACAGTACTATAACCTCAGTCTCAACTTCTTTAAATTCCTCTGACCTCATTTTGCATTTCTGACTGTATCACTGACTCAATGTTAACTATTTGCTGTCTTTGATTTATTGGTCGCCTCCCTAAACTATAAAGCCAGAGGTCTGAGATTTCATCTTATTCATAACTGAAGCCCTGATAGTACATGGCACACAATAGGTTCTCAGTGATTTTGTTAAATAAAAGTGAATAAGATGCCTATCTCTGTTGAAACATGAAAGAGTTGATAAATAAGGCAAAGACATAAAGGGGACATAAAAAAGGGAAAGCAGGAGTGTATGTGTGAGTGGCTGATCATAGTATAGAGATAGCAGTTGGTAGCAAGCATTCTGGTAGTTTTCAGGACAAGGTCCAAGCCCTTTACTCCATGGCTGTCTATATTACAGAGCCTAGGGAGGGACCTTCAAGGCTTATTCCCAGTCCTGAACACTCCACCCTTCAATGTGAATGTATTATGCGCCTCAGGCACAGGCCATGTTGCTGGTATTGTCCTCAGGCATGGCCAGAGACTGCCTGCCTCACACAGAGCCAGCCACAGTGTATACTGAACATCAAGACGCTCCATGTGGGACCTTGTTTAGCCAGTTTGATTGCAGAGCACAACTGATCCTGGGCAGACGCCATGAAGAGGAGGTACCCCAGCTGATCTGTTCAGTAGAGAAGATGACAAATGGACATTTGAGTAATTACTGACAGTGACTGGACCAGGGACTCTTCAGCTGGTCACCAGACTCATTTCTCCTTCTGAGGCTCACACAAACTATATTTTATAGTTTGCTTCTCTCTAGGGAAAACATTATCAGTGGCTTTCCTAAATGGATGTGAGAGTAGTGTGACAATGCCAGGCTGGACAGTGTTCTTTCTCCCCCATTTCTGTGGCAGGGTGGCCAGCGTGATGTGGAAGCACACTGTTTGATGATGGTGGAGCCACAGCATGGGGAAGTCTTGAGTCCCAGAGTGACTGCATGGAGCAGAGACTACTTGCAGATCCACAAAGTATGGTAACATGTGAGGAAGAAAACTGTTTTTGTATTAAATACTAAAATCTGTGGGTTGTTTACCATACCACTTAGAATTATTTAGATTAGCTAATACACTGTTCAAAGCATTCCCCATACCTTATCTCAGTGAGCTCAGAACACACCTGGGATAAAAAAAAAGGAATAAATCTGATTATGTTATTATCAGTTTTTTGTTTTGTTTTGTTTTTGATGTGGAAAGGAATGTTTACTTGGCCCATCCTAAATCTTTCAATTAGACACTCAGACTTTTGGATGCATTGTCTACTTACCTTTCTACTTATCACATTATCTCTGAAAAGTATAGAAACTATTGTTCAGTATCATTGTCATATATAATTTTCCTACAGACCCATGCATTCCATTCCTGTGGTCCTTTTAGATGTGCGAACCACATTGCTCTTTTTAAGAAGCAGGAAGAAGGAGGAGAGAGGATGGCAGAGGGCCCTTGAGACTCTGCTCCGTGAAAATGGAGGAGAACTCACCAGCCCTTGAGCTCGGACTGTGTTGTCTGATTCTTGTTTTTATCTGGAAGTGAAGAGACACCACTTAGTCAGAGTCTGCCTGCCTCCTTGTGTTCTGACTTGCTCTCTCTTCTGAGGAGAGGACTTTGAGGGGAGTTTCAAGACAGGAATGGAAGGAGGGCTAGCTTCCCTTTCCTTGAATGATGGATATTTTAGTCGCTGGAAGAAAAGGGAAGGAACAGTAGTAGCCTGTCTCTGCGTCACTGTGCTCTCACCTGTGGCTGGTTGCCAGGGACTAATAAGGCTCTGCTGCCACCCCTGCCTGTCCCTCTCCTTCCCATCTGCCTGCCACAAATCCCACAGAGAGCCTGGCTCCTGCCCAGAGGGAGAGACCTGGCAATGCCATCAAGCAACACAGGGTCCTTTTTTCCTGGAGTATTATTACCTTTTTACCTTTCTTAGCAACTATGAGTCTTGTTCTTTCTGGTGCCGGGTATATCAGTTTCAAATGAAATTCAGAAGTGATGGCTAGTGGCACAGACTTGATAGGACTGGGTCTGGCACACATACCCTACCTGTGAGCCCAGGGAAGCTCTCAGCTGTGCTTTCTACATACCAGCAGCAGCCAGCACCATGGTAGGCCCACAGTTAGGGCTTACTAAGTGTTCACTGAGTGAAAAAGTGATCAGGTGATTTGACTGTGATCTTACTTTTAATAAGTGTCTATGTATCCATTGATATCCCATCTTATTTCAAATGGATTGATGCGAATAACCAAATATTTATATTCTAACAGCAGCACAGCAGCTAATTTTTACATGTTGTTTCTAGGTAGGTAAGGGAAGCTCCTACCATTTTCTAGTAAAAGTAATAGGAGCTCTGAGTTCAAATTTAGTCAAAATCAATACTTGGGCATCTGGATAAGCGACTAAAGGATGTTAGCAAAGCAGAGTAGTGAATTAAGTTTCTAGGAAGCAGGAAACAGCTACTTCTTGGGTATCTAGGCGAGAACAATCCTGGGCTGTCAGCAACAATTGGGAACCAGATGGGGACAGAGTCTTTATGGGAATTAGCAGGAGATGAGGTAAAATCAAGGGAGAATTCATTTTAACAAATCTTTTTTGGGCCCCTAGAATGTAGTTGCCTAATTCTTTGGAGGGAAACAAAGAGTGATCAGAACTTTGTTCACCTTGTGAAAGAAGAAGGGCAGGTAGAGCTATCTACTGCTAATAAATCTACAGCTGACTATGATTAGCGGTGAGTAGAATACTAGAATAACACAGCACCATGGGAACATAAGGAAAAGACACGTTTTGCCAGGGTGGGGGAGGGTGGTATATATGATAGGACATTTCAGGGAGATGAAATGTACTTAAGCTGTGTACCTTAGATATGATGTGGATTGGTGATTATGAAAGAAGGAGAAGCTAGGAAAAGAGTTTATAGCAAAAAAGGACTGTCGTAATTCGAAACCAGAGAAAGGTAACTGTTCAACTGATCAGCAGAAGAATTAGTAAACAAATAGAGAAAAGTTTTGCCGGAAAGAAGACTGAATAGTTTAGTTGGGTTCATTCTGTTGAGGATTTTAAATGTGAGGCTTAAGCATTTATGCTTTGTTATGACTGCAAAGGTGTCATCGAAGGCTGTGGGCTTAGGAGTATCTGGGGAAAAATAAAAAAAAATAAACTGTACTTTAAAGAGGTAACTCCGAAGGCAATGCACAAGATTCACTGCAGGAGGAAGGGCATGGAGGTAGGAAGACTAATTTGAAAGTGGCCAGGAGGCACCGAGCCAGTGCAGTGCTCTTGAAGTGTACTGAGAGCAGTAGGAGCTGAGGGGCAGAACAAGGCGGGCAGGCTGTGTCTGCTGACTGAATGTGGGGATGAAAGAGAGAAGGAAGTGTATAAAAATTCTAGGAGTTGGAACCACAGTGATGAGAAAGATACCATTAAGAAAGTGGGGAAATGGAATTTCACTGAGTATATGTTCCACAGCTTTTTTACCCCCTCACCTACTGATGGACACTTACTTGGGCTGTTTTCAGCTCTTGGCTATTGTAAATAGCGCTGCAATGAACATAGGGGTGCATATTCTCTTTTAAATTAGTGTTTCAGGATTCTTAGGCTATATTCTCAGAAGTGAGATTGCTCAGCCAAAAGGCAGCTCCGTTTTAATTTTTTGAGGTAACTCGATACTGCTTTCCACCATGGCTGCATCAATCTGCATTCACTCCAATAGTGAATGAGGGCTCTCTTTTCTCCATACCCTCGCCAGCACTTGCTGCTTGTTGATTTATTAAGGATAGCCATTCTGACAGGTGTGAGGGGATTAGTCATTGTGGTTTCAATTTGCATTTCTCTGATGAGGAAGGTATATAAGGGATAAATGGTGATGGATGAAGACTGAACTTGGGAGATGAACATACAATATGGTGTACAGAGATGTATTGTAGAATTGGGTACTTGAAACCTGTATGATTATGTCAACCAATGTCACCCCAATAAATTCAAGTGATGCAAAAAAAGAAAGTAGGAAGAACAAGGAGAGTAAATTCACACAAGTTGGGTTTAATTTTTTTTCCTGCAAGTCCTTCTGTGTGTGTGTGGGGGTGTGTGTGTAGGGGAGATAGAGAGACAGACTCCCACATGCACCTAAGCCTGGATCCACACAGCAACCCCTGTCTGGGGTGGATGCTCTGCCTGCCAGGGGCCAATGCTCACAACTGATCTATTCTTAGCACCTGAGGCAGAGACTCCTCAGTGCCTGGGGCTGGTGTGCTTGAATCAATCAAGCCTCAAAGAATCTTGAGCTGAAACTAGAGGGACAGAGATGGATTTGGGAGTTTTAATAAATGGCAAAATGTGAAGAAGCAATTGTGAATTTAACATTTTATTAGAAAAAATAATAGTTGTTTTCTCCATTCTAAAGACCAGGTTAAATTTGAATGCTACTAACAGATAGGGATCCATACTTGTTGACAGACCTTCCCTCCAATGGTGGGCTGGTTCACAACAAAGCTGTCCTTTCATTGGAGAATGCTCTCCTCCAGCACCCTGCATACCATGGCTTGTTCGGATAGCCTGAACAACTGGAACAGAAACAGGGTCTCACTGAGTGTGGCTTCCTCAGGTTCAACAGCTTCTCATATAACACCTTGCAATTCATCAAGTGCTAGGTTTAGAATACATGTGATCAGAAAGAATGAAAGGAGTCAACAGTGAGTTCAATACCTTAATCTTCTGACCATTACAAATGTCAATCAATGTATTGGTTCCCCTAGACCACGCATGACCAACATACAGAACGAAATGAGTTTATGCGGCCAACGATTAAATTTTTAATATTCTCCTCTAATTTAAAATCTCAGCTACTCAGAAGCGGAAGCATCTTTAATTATTGGAAACCAAGGTATTTAAGAAGATACTGATACGCGAAAAAGAATTCCGTATGTGACTAATCTAGGGTTAACTTCCAATAATTGGTCGAATGGATTCGCGATACTTATTTTTTAAAAAAATTCCATTATAAAGATTTACAACTTTTGTACTTGCCTGTACTCAATATGAACTGTTTGACATTTAGTGGCAATGTGAAACCCACATTCTTTTAGGTGGAGTTTGCCAGTGCGCACTCAAGGTCAAACAATTTGTTAGCTTTGTGGTCAAGTGTGCTGAATCAAATAGCATTGTAGCATAGACAATAGCTGCAGTTGATAACTGAAAACGTGTCCAGGCTGTTTGTAAAGTGAAATAATTGTTTTATTTGCAATATAACCCCTTCAAGCTCATTCTATTAATTAAATATTGTTTCGATTGATTGCGATAGTTTGGATATTTATACGGTATGTAATTATATATTTTTTAAAATATATTTTTATTAAAATAATATTGTATATCAAAATTTTTTTCACTCACATTTATTCATAAACAAATTACATAATAAAATTTTGTTTACTGAAACAAATTGTTTTTGTATTTAACATTTTTTTTTTTACAGAGACAGAGTCAGAGAGAGGGATATACAGGGACAGACCGACAGGAATGGAGAGATGAAAAGCATCAATTATTAGTTTTTAGTTGCACGTTGCAACACCTTAATTGTTCATTGATTGCTTTCTCATATGTGCCTTGACTGTGGGCCTTCAGCAGACCAAGTAACCCCTTGCTCGAGCCAGCGACCTTGGGCTCAAGGTGGTGAGCTTTTGCGCAAACCAGATGAACCCTCACTCAAGCTGATGACCTTGGGGTCTCGAACCTGGGTCTTCCGCATCCCAGTCCGACGCTCTATCCATAGGCCACTGCCCCGTCAGGCCATATTTAACATTTTTTAATTTTAATATTTCATCCAGCCTGTGAAAAATGTTTTCTTTCTAATCTGGCCTGGGGACAAAAACTGTTGGCCACGCCCTAGACCCTTGGTCAGCAAACCGCAGCTCGCAAGCCACATGCAGCTCTTTGGCCCCTTGAGTGTTTAGCAAAGGCCAGTTTAGGAGTACTCTAATTAAGTTAATAACAATGTACCTACCTATATAGTGTAAGTTTAAAAAATTTGGCTTTCAAAAGAAATTTTAATCGCTGTACTGCTTTTATATTTGGCTCTGTTGACTAATGAGTTTGCCAACCACTGCTGGACCCCAAGAAGTTAGAGGACTCTGCACTAAACTTCAAATACATGTTGTAAAAGAAGAAGACCTTAGAAGTTGTGAGGATGTGCATGTACAATTCTAATAATGGTAGTGCTGGGAGGCTGTTTTACTAGTCCCGTTATAAAATGCTAGCGTGGAGGCATGCTTGCTGCAATGGACTTAACGTTCTCTGAGCTACAGGTTTAACTACCGACTGACCATGTACTGGTGTGTGCTGCTGCCAGTCCATCACTCAGCTTTTCTGGGGCTCTGGCTGCATAGCAGGGAAACAGGGCTAATGATACCCAATAATGGCCTGCTTGATAAGGCCACAAGAATGATGAATGAGCTGACCTCTACATTAGATGCTGTGAGCTGCAGGAAGAAGAAGCCATGAGCAAGTAATAGTGAAGAGATTTTAACCCCATCGCTCCATCCCATACCCTTGTCTGTCTCCTGAAAAACCAGAGAACTCCCGAGTAACATTACTGGGTGAGAGTCAGTATTCCATATAGACAAGGAGGAGGAAAAAAATCACATTTGAGATTAAATTTCTAAAAAGAGCTGTCCAATTTGTCAGTCATTCCCCTGCTGACCTCTGCTGAGTGCTGAGAAGTGACGGTGCCTTCCCCAGCATGTTTCTCCTCTGCAGGAGCTCAATGAACGGAGCATAATTAAATAAATATTAAAATAACAGAACTCCCTCAGTCAGCAGCAGGGCACAGGTCTCAATCCCTGAGTGTCACGCCCTCCCAGCTCCTTTCCCACTCGAACTTCAAATAGCTTGTCAAATGAATCTTTTTGTGTCTGAAGTTAAACCCCTCTGCCTGACTTGCTGTGCCATTTACATAGGCAGTTTCTGACTTCTGAGCCCCTGACAAAGCACAGAGGGCAAAGAAAGCCTGATGACTATTCAGAAAGGAGAAAGGCAGGGCAGCAGTAGGTCTAGGGACATTTGAAGAGTTATCATATTGTTATCATTTGCTCTCCCATGCTGGAGAGTGAGGTTTCAATGAGATTAAATCTAGGCTGAGCAATAACTGGCCAAGTTAGCACCTGGGAAAAGGGAGGTAAATTCTGAGCATGCAGGTACACGAGAAAGTCCACCTGCTTTACAAGATGAAGGGTCCATCACTTGAGCAGGATAAAGGCCAGTTCTGATAGTGAAAAGCATTTACTTGGACATTAGCAATTTAGTATAGATTTGTAAGCTAGGGATGCCAGTGCTTACCTGGGATGGATTTATGGGTGTTAAATGAGGTAATGTCTTTAGCTGGTACTTTCTAGGGGTTCAACAAATGCTAACTCAATAACAAATGTCAACAAATGTTAATGCAATGCCCCCTGGCCAGGTAGCTCAGTTTGTTAAATGTTGTTCCAATATAGCAAGGTTGTAGGTTCTACCTCTGGTTAAGGCACATACAAGAAATAACCAGTGAACACATAAAAAAGTGGAACAACAAATTGATGTTTCTTTCCTTCTCTCTCTTTTCTTCTTTCTCTCAAATCAATCAATAAAATTTTTTAAAAAATTAAAAAATGCTAATGTAATGTACCTAATGCTAGCTCACCATGTTTTCTACTCATTCATTCATTCACTCATTTTTTTGGAAATCAGCGCCTACAAGCACCAGGCTCCACAGCATCCAGGCCCAGGCTGTACAAAGCCCCTGCCCTTGAGGAATTCAGTCTAACACCCCATTATTTATCAGTTGTTTATACTCAGCTGGTTTAGAACCTCTATTCCTTCATCTACAAAAGTGGAATTATGATCACGTCTAATTTGAAACCAGCCAGCTCACAACCTGTCCTTCAGCAGTCACTCAGAAAATGCTTTCTTCTCTCCTGTCTCTTGCTCCCTGCCCTGCATCCTGTAGTTCCCTGTCTGATGGGGATACGGGGTGGCAGGGAGGCAGGACATGTTGAAGGTGAGGATTCTGCCCTGTGACCATCAGGGAGCCAAGCTGCCAGCTTTGTCTCAGTCCATCCCCAAAGTAACTTGTCTTTTAGAAATAAATTAAGTAGAGTCTCCAAAATATGAAGAACCAGGAGACTTCCTTCAGGAGATTCACTGGGAGTTTCAACTCCAACTCCTGCTTGGCTGACTGAAGAACCCCCATCCCTATCTCTGAGAGAAGTCAGCCTGGTGACATTGCCCAGATAACTAATACGATAAAGAGGGTGCTCAGGGGGAGGGAAGGAGCTGAGGGTGAGCCCTGGGGACACCCCTCACCTCTGCTCGGTGCCATCAGCCAGGATTTCTGCTTCCCCTGTTTTCTCTGTCCCAACTCCACAGAGACCATGAGAAAACCCAGTAAACGTGTGCCCTGGTTTGTCTGAACTTCCTATGATTTCCCTTAGTTAAACTAAAAAATGAAGCGACATGTAAGGCAGGAGCTGGGACAGTTCATCAGGCCGACTGCCTGCTGCCCAGCTTCCATTGGCTTCATGCTCCTGGCCAGGTTACTTCATTACACACACGCGCGCGCACACACGTGCAGACATCAGGAGGAAGGAGAATTACTGCAGGGTGTTGGTTTTTTGTAGCCCTGGGCGCTGGTTTGGAAGCTCTGCCCACCTTTCAGGAGATCTGGCCTCCAGGCTACAGGAGAGAGAGTTGATGAGGCAAAGACTCAGACAGGCAGACCCAGGGAGACCACATCAGTCCTCAGTCTGTCCCCAGGACATGTCAGAGGTAAAAATGGAAGGCAGGCCTGGTGTCCCAAACCTACACATGGCAGAGCTAAGGCCCAGAGTTTGAGTGATATGTCCACGGTCACAGGCGGTGAGCCACGGCTTTGACAAGAACACGACTCGAGTTCTGACTCAGAGTCTGGAAGCACCCTGGTACCCAAGGAACTGCCGAAAATGACAGCTGGGGAAGAAATGGGGATGACACAGAGAGGACACAGAGAGGACAACCACCAACATTCAAGAGTGAGGGTCCGGATTAACCAAGCGGCCCGGTGCCTTCAGTCCTGAGACCGCAAGGGTGAGGCGGAAGTGGGGAGGGAAGAAGAAAAACCCCTCGTCCACCACCAGCCCTGTCATTCTCCTCTTTCCCTGGTGGCCACAGCACCTACTCTCTGAACTCGGAAAAGCAGGACAACCAGATGGCTACTTCAATTCTATTTAGTCTGGTAAACATCTAAATTGACGACTTCTCTGAAGGTCTGCTGTGTAGGTTGTGGTTTGTTTGCCCGAACTCTGTGACATTTACAAATGAGGCGACATAAATTAAGAATTAGTAATGATACCATTTGGAGCAGACATTAGAGGAGACTCAACTGAATTTGATTTGTGGATATAAAAAAAAATCTCCCAATTTGATATTGCAGAATAAAACTCATATATCCCCCACGCACAAACTGCATTTTCTCCGCTTCCCAGCCTACCTCTCTGAGCCAAGGTGAAGACAGGCCTTAGGCAGTGCCTGTCTTTTTCACTTCAAGTACATCAATGCTAATTTACTTGCATAAAACCTTGTCTCCTCTCTTTCCTCCTCTCTACTATCCAGTTTGCTACTGATAAGCCAATTACCCTCCCAAATTCCCTGAGTCCCCCTCCCCACATTTGTTGCTGCGATGGAGGGAATAAATACCAGTTTCCAGTTTAATAATCAGCTGTGGACACCGTGTTCATTTGGTTATTCGAGCATCTTTAGTTATTAGAGCAGCCCCTGCCTGCTTTTCATGTGAATGTACAGTGACGTTTGGGGCGCCCTGGGCTCCTCCTGTCTGCCGGATAGTCCTTGGGTCTGAATGGCAAACGTTCATTTGTATTACAAACCTGACTGCTCAGCGGAGGAAGCTTGTCTCCAGAGATCAGAGTAGCACCATCCTGGGGACAGCGGGAAGGCTATGCCTGGAGAGAGAGACCACTGAGGAAGTGTAGCTATCATGTTGAAGGAGACCAGGGCACTTCCACTCAGCACTGGGAGAAAGAAACATCTAGACCCTGTTTCTAAGAGAACTCTATCCCTGCCTACAGAAGGGCATTAACCTATGGAGTCAAAGCCAGTCCTTCCGGGACATAGGGGACATATGTTTTTCTGGATTAACATGTCTCTTCCTGTCTGGGCCAGGCCCAGCAGGGAGCAGTCGCCTTTTATTATCTCATTTAACCTTTAAACAATGGCCTTGGGAAAAGAATCTCAGGTATTTTTACCACCCTCATTCCCACTTTACAATTGAGGAAATACCACCTAGTCCTAGCAGATATATCAAGTAATAAGTTGAGGGCATATACTAGTGGTAATAGTGACTAGAGTGGTTTGGACCTTTCCTCTCTGCCAGGCACTGTGTGTCTTACTTGATCTACTCACAACACCAAGGGGCCCTATCATCCTCTTCAGTGTACAGAGGAGGAAGCCTATACTCACAGAGGTTACATGTGTTACTTGCCTAGGTTGACACTGCTACTGAGTGATGCAGCTGGTGTTCAAGCCTAGGACTCCAGAGCCTATGCTGGTAGCAGCCTTATGAGTACATATTAGGGTTGCAGGGATTTGAACCCAGGGCTGTAGTCTTCAGAGTGAGTGGCAGTGCCAGGCTGGAGGGGCCATGAAAAGGGGTGGAAACTCCATCAGAAAGCCACATGGTCCCTTGTTCTTCTGAAAGAGAGGCTTCTGAAACTATTTCAAACATATTAATAATTTGTCAGTCCCAGAGGGGAAAGAAAAAAATTAAAAAGGGGGAAAACAAAGTTCTAATGAGCCTCAGAGATGCCCACACAGTTGGCAAAGGCTGTGCTCATGTTCAGCTGGAAATGGTAAAGGATATAGGCTATTAGATGCCAGAGTACAGGAAGATGGGGAGGAGAGAAGTGTAAAGCCAGTATCTAAGGCCAGGGCGAGGGCCATTATCACAGCAGCCTCCTGGCCCATGCAGGTTCGCATTGGATTCGGACAGTCGGTAAAGAAACAATGGAGCCAAAAACTGGTGGGCCATAGTCTTTAATTCTAGCTGGCACCCAGCAGGCAAGTAAAAACACACACTGGGCTCCAAAACCCACTCACATTCAGTGCTCACAAAGCCACTGACTTATCCGAGTTTCCTAGAATCAAAGGTTTCTAGCTCACCAGCCTTATTCTCCTCAGTTCCCCATCTCCTTCCTTATCCAGCGTCAAACTGCACAAACTGGCATCTCACTCAGCACTCCGCCATCTTGGCTGCTTCTCCTGGCCTCCTCCACGTGGCCTCCTTCTGCTCTCTGCTCTGCTCTCTCCTCTAATGATAATCTCAGGAACCAAGAGAACAAACTCCTGCTCCGTCCCCATTTTATAGTGTAGAAATCCAAACCCTTAATCCAATATACAAAATAGGGAAGTCTCTAATACAATACAAAGTCACTTTCTGAGGCATGATTGGATTGTACCACCCCACATCAAAAAGGGTAGGAAAGGCTTAATCCCAAAACCAAGCCCCAGGCTACAAGGATTCTGCCTGCCTTTAGCCCACCCCAACACACATTAATATCACCTGGGCGACGGCCTCCTCGTGTTATCTTTAACAAAGTGAGAATAATACATTTTATCTGCCCAACAAGAAGGAAGAAGGGGAATATATTTGCTTGAAAGAAACCATATTTTCCCATAACAATAAGGCCTTCAATCTGTACAGCTCTCTAGAGGTTATAAAGTTTTCATAGATAAATCTTGATTCTTAAAAAATAAAAGTTGACAGAGGATAAAACAGTTATCATTAACCTAGTATTTCAGATGAGGAACTGAGTCTTCAAGCTTAAGGGTCTGCCCACCACCCACACAGAGTGTCCACATTGCAGTCCAGGGGGCCTCACTCCAGGCAGACGCCCTCACGGTTCCACGGTTGATCCATCTCAGATATCGGGGCTTCTAGAACAACAGCTAAGGAGGCCAAGGTGAGAACCCTGATCTGGTGTTCTCTGGATTTCAACACAAATCTCAACTGAGATTCTCATAGGTGACAAAGGGACACCAGAGCCACAGAATCATCCACCATTTATTCCAGCCCCAGGAGAGTGGGACTTTATCATGCCTTCGCAAGACCCCCCAGGGAATAGCTGTTTCTAGGGCCATAAACTTTCAGGGAGCTTCAGTGATTCTTGTATGAACAGCAAGGCATCCTTGTTCATGGTTAAGGGAAACAGAGGTGAAAATTTTAAATATAATCTACAAACTAGTTTTGTTTGTTTTTTAAATATTTTTTTATTATTCATTTTTAGAGAGAGAGAGGGAGAGGAGAGAGAGAGAGAAAGAGGTGGGGATTAGCAGGAAGCATCAATTTCCATATGTGCCTTGACCACGCAAACCCAGGGTTTCGAACCAGCAACCTCAGCATTTCCAGGTCAACGCTTTATCTGCTGCGCCACCACAGGTCAGGCTGTCTGTCTGTTTTTAATAGGAGATGTCCCTACCTTGATATTCAGGGGTCCAAAACTATACGACCCTTTCCAACTTCCTTCAGAATCCAATACCATCCTACAAAATTGTAGAACTACCTGCAACAGGGTCAGACACCCCTTCTAATATCCTTCCTTACCTCCTCTGCTCCCACTATGATTCCCTTACCTGCCAGTGCCCCCAACCAAGAGAGAAAGAATGCCTTCCGGTTTACGGGTCTCCTTGACAATAAGAGAGAGTCTCTCATTACCTGAAGCTTTGTGGTTTATTGCACGTGGGTGCCCTCTTCATTATTTCAGTGTAAAGGTTCTTTTAGAGGTCGTTTCATCAAAACACGTCATTCGTTTGCGGCTTCTGCCTCCACAGTGCAGTAGCAGGAAGGCCGTCTCATTACCAACATCCTTTCCCTTTTGCAGCATCCCCCATCCCTGCCAGCCCCCTCCACCCCCGTTGTGGACTCAAGGTAACCTCTTCTGTCCCAATACTCCCACAGAGGGGTCTGTTTAGACTACTTTTCTGTTACAGAGAAGTTTCTTCAGTAATCCGGGAGTGTTAATGTGCTAATGCAGGTAAATTGTAATTAATTTCTCTCTAATTGAAGCGTGGGACTACCTAAGCCCCATTTTCCTCCCTTCATTCCTTTATAAATATATGATGTGACAGGTTAATTTGAAAGCAAAAGTTAGATTCTTTACAACCTTCTCAGCAGAAGCCCCGGGACGCAGTTTGCCGTCAACTTGTATGAAGCCTAATACAAGGGTTGACTTCAGGTTGGTTACCCCTTTTCATCGTCATTTGACTAATTTAAACTTTTCCCCCTTCATAAGGTAATATAATATTCATTTCACAGCCTGAAGGCCCCAGCGAATGAGTGTCGGGGGAGCAGTCCCCAGAGTGCCGTGACATCTGTGGGGTGACGTCTCCCAGGTGACCTCCCCGGGTGGGGCGCTGGGACCGCTGTGTGGGTGGCTCTGGGGGAGATCTGCTTTGGCATTTGAATCAGGACTGAGTCAAGCCTCCCACAGCTTGCTGCAATTTGGAGAAAAGCCATAGAAATTTCTGGAGTGTCTGGAGCTGTGGAAGAGAGGAAGCCAGGCCTGCCACCAGGTACGTGGAGCCATTTTCTGAGGAGGGGGAGGTGAAAGGCCTGTCTGTCAGCTCCAGCGTGAGCTACAGAGTGAGCTTCTAGCTGGAAAGGGACTTCTCCACAGGGGAACCAGACTGCTTAACTGGGAGGCTCCATTGTGACCAAGCTCTTTACATTTACACGTGAACAGAGGGTGGGGGCCCCTGAGGGCATTTAGCCTTCCCACAGTGAGCCAGTGTCCCTGGGTGCTTAGACAGAATCCTGAACCACTCACCCTGGCCTTGTTCCCTGCTGGTTTGCTAAAAAGCTCCCTACACCCAGCTTGCTGACTTGAGAGGTCTCTTCCTCCCTAGAGTACTGGCCCTTCTGCCACTAGCCCACCTTTTTGAAGGATCCAAGACTGAAATAAAGCAGCAGAACTCATTTGCTCTAAAACAAGAAGACTTTCAGCAGAACTTACTTTTTTAAAAGACTCCTTATCCCTGGCCTTGAGGCTGGTATTACAGGCTGTGGCCTTGGGCTAGCTTTGCAAAGTGGCAGGTGTTCCTACAATGTTTCTCCCTGAATTAATCCCATAGATAAACATCATAAATGAGTTTGTTTCACTGCTTTGTTTTACTGCTAGGCTTCCCCTCCTCCCCATATCCCAATCAGTGTGTGATTTTGTCTTTAAAAGCTGATTTCAAACTGTCTTCGGGGAGCATGATTTGACCGACTTAGGTCTCCTTGCAGTCGCAGGCTTTGAATAAAAGACGCCTTTAGCCTGACCTGTGGTGGCGCAGTGGATAAAGCGTCGACCTGGAAATGCTGAGGTCGCCGGTTCGAAACCCTGGGCTTGCCTGGTCAAGGCACATATGGGAGTTGATGCTTCCAGCTCCTCCCCCCTGTCTCTCTCTCCTCTCTCTCTCTCTCTCTCTCCTCTCTAAAGTGAATAAATAAAAGTTAAAAAAAAAAAAAAAAAAAGATGCCTTTAAATTTGATCTTTGGTGGGGAGAACGTCTATACTCTCGCTGGTTTCGCTACAACCAGACCACCTGGTTCAATTCTTTTTCCCCAAAGAATTGGTCTAACTGCCATGGGGCTGATGCGTAATGGAAAAATTTCTAGCTCCCAATGAAGATACCTCTCTCTTAAGGCCTCTGTTTTTTTCTCTCTTTATCATCCAGGTTAAAACCAGGAAGGAATGAAAAGGGAAGAATGCTGGCTCTTCCCTGCAGGGCTCAATAAGATGACTGCTCCATGGATGTCCAACATCACAAACACAGGTGCCATCTAGAAGTTGAAGTTAGAGTCCCTTTTGTTAGATCCCCATTCAGATAAGCCAAGGAGACAAATTTCCATCACCTGACACTGTTTCCTGCTCATTGTGGGGGAAGTGGAAGTGCTTACTCTTTGGTTGGAGAACACTGGGGAGGAGAAACCAGTGCTAGGAGGCCGGGGGTGGATGAAGGCCCACTAGTCACATGGTTGCCCTGCAGAAATAATGCCCAGAGACTTCTTGTCGAGGGAACATCAACCAGAAATCTAATGCTCAACCAGCCGCTCAGGGGTCCCTGTCTGTCGGTGTCCTGACTGCAGTTGTGGGGCTGACTGAGACCAGAAAGGACAGGGATGCCACTGCCACTGTCTTCACAGATGTGTGCATGGCTTATGTTGTTCATTTTTATTTTCTTTATTTTTTTTTTAAAAGGGATGTTACCATAAGCAAGTTGATCTGGCTAAACAAGTATCAAAATAAGTGATCTGAAAAAGGCCTCCTTATCATTCTTTTTTTCCCCTTAAATTTTATAAAAGTATGTATTTAGTGGTTTTAGTTCTCTACTTCCTCATGACACTGAGAATTTTCATGTTTATAACCAGATTATGCAGTTATGACTATTTTTCCTTGTAAAATGAAATTTTTTTTTCTGTCCAAATATTTGGGAAGCATCATGCATTTGTGGGAAAGGTGTCATTCACCCTGTGTTATTTTTAATGAACAACATTGAAATATGTGAAAAGGCTGCCTGGATATTAAAGAGGAAAACGATGTATCATGGAAACAACTATAGAAAATCAGAGGAAAAATACTATTAAAAAGGCAACGAGCAGGTTGAAGGGCCGTGGAGAACTGAGAATGAATCTGAATGGAAAGGCGGACAATGGAAAGAAAACAAACAGGAAAGCTCAGCTAGGGGTGAAGTTTGAGGAAGCAGGGGAAGTGGCAACACCATAAAATGCTAAACTTCACCAGCGAAAGACTGTGGGTTTCCAGGAATGGAAGACATGGACTTTGCAATACCTGGAGTTACATTTTTCTCCTCTCAGAGAACTCTGCACCAGTATTGCCTCCTATCACTTGCCAGTAGAGTGATACAAGAATGCATCAGATCTTACCTTGTTTGTCCTGTGATTCAGTGAGTAGAGGTTGCTAAGGGTTTCTACAGAAAGGAATCACTTGAGAGGAAATTGCCTCTTGCGCTGCTGGAAAGAACTCTTACATCCAAAGTAGAGAATTGGAGGAGAATGAGGAAAGCCTTGTTGTTAGAGTGAAGACCAAGAGGCTGAAAGAGCAAAAGGCTGTGAGAGTCAGGACCTTCAATTGTCTCCATCTGTGCTTTTGTTTGGTTTATAGTCTGAACAACATCGCCCTTTCACCTTCCCTCAGCACAGACAATTGGCCCTGGACAGTGGCTCAGGGGATAGAGCATCGACGTATGGACTGGTGTATGGACGTCGCAGGTTCGTTTTCCAGTCAAAGCACACAGGAGAAGCGACCATCTGCTTCTCTCACACACACCCCCCCCCCCAAGCCCCCTTCTCTCCTTCCTCTCCCACAGCCAGTGGTTTAATTGGTTCTAGTATGGCCCCGGGCACTAAGGATGGCTCTGTTGGTCTGTTGGCCTCACATGCTAAAAGTAGCTCAGTACTCAGCATTGACCGGAGACAAAGTTACCAAATGGATCCTGGTCAGGGCACCAGTGGGAATCTCTCTCACTATCTATCCCCCCCCCACCACCACCACCAAAACAAACAAACCAACAAAATCAAAAACAATTCTTAAACGTGGCTATCACTCAGGGCTCTTTTCTTACCTACCTTGCCTTTCATTCCACCTCACTGTCATCTGTGGTTTCCACCCCAACCATAAGGTTGACATCTTAAAGGGCTCCAGTTTGTGCAATTTAAAATCTTAATGTTTTCTACCCATGTTCTTATTGATAATGTTGACCACTCTATTCTTGAAATACTTTTCTACTTTGGTTTCCATGAACTCATCTCCTAAAGTTTCCCCCAATTTTTTTTACCATACCTGTCCTTTGGTCTTTCCTGGCCTTCCACGATTTCTTGTATGGGAATGTTCCCCAATATGGCTTACTCTACCCTCAACTATTTTTATTGTATGCATTATTGTTCATTATCTACCTTACACCCTTGGCGTCAGCTGAGATGACCTGTTTACTATATACAAGCTATACATGTAATATCTATATCCAGGAAAAAATTCTTTTTTGAACTCAAGCATATCCAATTGTCCACTAGATATCTTTCCTTTTTTAAAAAATTTTTATTATTTCTTTTTCTAAGTGAGAGGACGGGAAATAGAGAGACAGACTCCTGCATGCGCCCCGACAGGGATCCACCTGGCAAGCCCATCTGGGGTTGATGCTCTGCCCATTATGGACCATTCTCCCAGTGGAGCTATTTTTAGCACCTGAAGCAGAGGTGCCATGGAGCCATCCTCAGCTCCTTGGCCGTTGTGTTCAAACCAATCAAACCATGGCTGTGGGAAGGGAAGAGAGAAAGAGAAGGGGGTAGGGGTTGGAGAAGTAGATGGTCGCTTCTCCTGTGTGCCCTGACTGGGAACTGAAGCCAGGACTTCCACACTCTGGGCTGACGTTCTATCACTGAGCCAACTGGATATCTTTACAGATCCAAATTTAAACCTACATTTCCCCCAATGCCTGTTTTGAGCTTTTTCTCCTATCCCAGCCCTCATTTTGAACATGGCTCTTTATCTATCCAGTCTCTAGAATGTGAATATTTAGGACTATCTCTGCCTACATTTTCTTTTCATGGCCCATATCCAAACTATTAACAGATTCGGATCTTTCTTCTTGCCGGTATCTCTCAAATCTCCCTCTTCTCTAATCCCATCCACCTTTGTTCAAGGTCAGGCCCTTATCATTTTTTATTTACCCTATTAGAATGCCTCCTAGACTTTCTGCCATCAGTATTAATTTCTCGCCAGTCCCTTTTCTTGGCTGTCAAAGCATCTTTACAAAATACAAATCCGATCATATCACTTCCTTGCTTATTTTTTTTAAATCTCCCTTTGATCTTTTTTCAATTACAGTTGACATACAATATTATATTAGTTTCAGATATACAACATAATGATTAGACATTTCTATAACTTATAAAGTGACCACCCCGATAAGTATAATACCAACCTGGCACCACACCTAGTTATTACAATATTATTGACTATATTCCCTTCGCTGTGCTTTATATCCTTGTGATTATTTTTATAACTAGCAAGTTCTACTTCTGAGTCCCTTTACCTTTTTTCTTCCTTTAATTTTAAAGATAAAACTCTAATTCCTTAGCCTGAAAGAAAGAGCTTCCAGCTTGTCCAGGTGGTGGAGCAGTGGATAGAGCGTTGGACTGGGATGCAGAGGACCCAGGTTCAAGACCCTGAGGTCTCCAGCTTGAGCGCGGGCTCATCTGGCTTGAGCAAAAGCTCACCAGCTTGGACCCAAGGTCGCTGGCCTAGCAAGGGGTCACTCGGTCTGCTGAAGGCCTGTGGTCAAGGCACATATGAGAAAGCAATCAATGAACAACTAAGGTGTCACAACGAGAAACTGATGATTGATGTCTGTCCCTATCTATCCATCTCTCTGACTCTCTCTCTCTCTATCCCTGTAAAAAAAAAAAAAAAAAAAAAAAAAGAGCTTCCATTTTTCTAAGATACCCATCGAATGTCCATCTTCATCTCTTGGCTCTTCTCTTCCTGGCATCTTCACTCTCCCTGTCTCCACCTGTAGGCATGTATTCCTATGAGAATTCCCTTCGCTATGTAGCTGGCTGTTCCTCAGCCTGGACAGTAGCTTCCCCATCTTCATCTGCAGGAAGGCAAGGCCCTTTAATGCTCTCTCTCTGTGCTCCAGGATCCCCGGGACCAACCTCTATATGTGCGTTTAGGGATATCTGCTTGCTCTTGGGAGTATCCCACTAGGCTGAGCGCTCTTTGGAGTAAGAAACACATTTCTGTGTCTTCCGTTAGGACAGTGTCTTTTATATAACAGAAGCTGATAATAAGTTGGTTGAATCATTTATAAAATAAAAAACCATGTATAATAATTCACGCAAAACTATCTACAAACAATTGTGAAGAAAAACCAATGTTTATTTAAAAAATGTCTTCTAAATGAGGTCCTTTGAGGAAATGGTTATTTTAATCTTCAAAACAGAAAAAAAAATTGATGTTCTAATTTACACACCCACCCACACACAGATACCCCCAAAACTAAATTAGACTGAGTTTTGGTTTTGTTGTTATCAACATTTTGCTAAAAACAAAGAAACAAAAGGAAACCTGACTCAGATACCCAAAATCCTATATCATGCCAGAGCCAGACTAAGAAACAAAACACACAAAAAAACAAGAAACCCATGCCTCTCCGTCCCTGTTGGAAGCACAGCATGCAGCCAGCCTGTCTCCATCTCATGCTTAAACAGCTCAGTCTGCGACACTGTCTAGATGAGGATGCCCGCTCTCAGCCACGAAGGGATCAGGTGCTGGGCTCCAGGTCCATGTGCTCATTTGCATTCCACCGATTCAGCCGCCCAATGGCAACCTCTTCAGGGGGAGCCAGCAATTTCTCCCTCCTCCTGAAGCTAATGAGCAAAATAGCTCTCACTGAAGGACAAGCAAAAGTCTAAGTGTGCACATTGTACCGCAGACACCATGGGCAGGCTGTCATAGTTATGAAAAGCCATCACAAGACCTTACAAATTAGAAGCTGCAGCACAAACTAAGGAAGCGTCTCGCAGTGAGTTCATCGGGACCAGGCAGCTGCAGCGGGAGCCCCGCCAGAGTGCTGTGAGTGCAGAAGGGCCAGCTGCCTCCCAGAGGCTCCCAGAGGGGACACGGCATCCGCTGTCAATTTCCAAGCAAAGGGAGCTGGTCTGACATCCACTTTGGGCTCTCTGTCCACTTCTAGGAAGGCCTCCCAGACCTGACTTTTAGGACCAGGTTACTCACTAGCAGGCATAGCTGGGCAGTAATAAGAAATAGCCCAGCTGTCTCCCTTTCTCTTGGTGGCTCCTTATCTGGCCTCGTCTCCCCCTCCTTGGCTTCCCCTTCTGCAGTCTGCAGTCTGCCTTTGGTTGCTGCTAGACATATCTTCTCAGCCAGCACGTGCAGGGGAGAAAGGGAACTCACTGCAAGAGCCAGTAATCAACTCCCTCTTTGGGCCCAACTGCAAACCCAAATTGTACCAATCTGTTTAAACAACCCAAGGAAAATGAGACCTAAATTGTCCAATTTTGGTGTGTCCACCTAGCTTGCTAATCTAATTTTACTTTCCAAAATCCCAAGACCCCGCACTGCCTGCTCCTCCGTGTTGGTCCAGGAAAATGGGAAACAAAAAAGCATATTTTCCCCAAAATTATTTCACCCACCCCATGGGGCTCTGGTCATGCAGAGGCGGCATCTTCCGGACCTGTATTCATGTCTCCTGTGAGGACTGCAGGATGTGCAGGGCCACAGGAAATTGAAAAATAATAGGGGAAAGGCCACACAGGCATTTTAGTTTTGTTTTAAACGTGCTTTTTGAACTTGACCCTCGAGAGAGATAAAGGTAGAAACAAGCTTTTCCAAGCTGGCGCGAGATGCCTGACCTCAGCTGGGGATTTCACCAGGGGGGTGGGGGGTGGCAGGGGTGGACTGTCAGACTTGCTGTCCTGTGCGCTTGGTTCAGGAATGGGGCAAGGCTCCTGACACATGTCAGTCTCTCGGTTCCTGAAATGCACGCCTTCCCTGCTACCTAGAGAGGATGTGTGCTTCCCAACAAAATAAAAGTGAGAGGCTTAGATGAAAAACCAACACCAAAAACCCAGACCTCATCAGCAAATGATAATTATAAGGAAAGAATCAAGAGTACATATACGTATTGCTATGGTTCTAAGATTCATTTCTTAAAAAAATAAGCCCCAAGAGCTGTGACAGCCCTCCACAGGGGTGGATTACGGTCGGTTGAGGCTCCAGGTGCAGAAGAAAATACTGAGCCCCTTGTCATTAGAAAAAAGTGTAAGGTTGGGGTTTTGCGGGGCCCTTCAGAAGTCAGGGCCCAGGATGTGTGCCCGGTGTGCCCACTATTAAATTCGTCTCTGGCCCCCAGTTAGAAAAGGGAGGAAGGTCCTAGAAAACACTACAGGCACGGTGTGCTGAGGTTGCCCATCCTAAAGGGGGCCTTTTGTGGGATCTGCAGCTGCTGGCAATGCTGTTCATACTTACTTCCTAGCGTTTTTTTACACCCAGCCAAAGAAGGAATCCAAGACAGCACACAGAGAAGGAAAGCAGAGGTTTGCCGACAAAGTTGCTGTCTCCTGTGATCATTTTCAGTGCCCTGTCACTTTTGGAGTTGACAGAGGACCCATCCTTGTGGAATCTCTCACAAAAAACATGGCTTCAAGCCCAGTCACAAAACAAGCTCATGACCATGTCCTATCTTAACCCATTCTGACATTCCTGCCCAGGGTGTCCACAGCATCCAAGTAATCCAGTACGGTTTTGGTCTTCTGGGAAACAGTCGTCACCGGCCTCCTCCTCAGCACCCTGTGGTTTCAGCCCTGTCTTGGGAATAGACACTCAAAGACAGAGCAGACACAACTATGGGGAAAGAACGAGCTATCAAAAGCCCAATTTTGGCTGAGGACTAAAGGCTCAGACAAAGGAAGTGCTGGTTTACTGACCTTTCATCTTGTAGACAAACCTGACAGAAGCGATTGTGTGCTCTGTTGTATTTTATTTACTTCAGGAATTGAGAATTATGCTCATGAAAGAAATTCTAGGAAACTTGAACATGGAATGTGTAGCCACCAAGTATACCTTATCCCAGATCTCTCAATTTATGATAAACCGAGGCTATCCAGCCCACTGTAGTAGAAGGAGCTCAGTGAATCAGTCCATAGTAACCACAGCCTTGAAGGCCCTTGCCAGGATGAGAAATGGAATATAATAAGCGAACACTTGCTGTATGCCAGCCATTGGTGTTCAGTTCCCAATTCCTACTCCAAGGGGAGACAGATTCCAGTCCACTGCAATGTTTCTGCCATAAACTGGGCTGTGGGCCACCTTGTGCTGAGCCTACCTGGTCTCATGTCTGTCTGTCCTATTCTGACCCTTGTTCTGAACCCTAGCTTCCGGCGACTTTGTCTCCTGAACTTGATGGGCACTTTTACCTTCTATCTTGCTTCCTTATCTTCTTCCCCGATTTCCAGCCCTCCAGGTCCCCGTTCTGGTAGTGTCTCCATGGACCACCAGCCTGGTACAGGACCCTTCCCAATGTGGCCTGGGTCCCCACCAGCCTGAGTAACCTTGGCTGGATTTACTCTTTTCCTGGCAGGACATGCAGAGGGCATGAGAGGTAGACATTACATTCATTCCTGGAAGAGGCCCGGACGTCTGATAGTTCTGGAAAGAGACAAGTCAGTGAGCATATGGAGTTCTGGAGTGCCACGTGTCTGCCTCACTAAGCAAGAGGCTGCCATGTTCCGCATGACGTGGGGCCTGCCCCGGTAACAGCTCCGGCCGGATGCGTGGAGCCGATGGAAGCTGGGCAGCAGGCAGTCGGCCTGATGAATTGTCCTAGCTCCTACCTTACACATCCCTTCATTTTTTAAATTTAACTAAAGGGAACCCACAAGAGGAAGTTCAGGAAAGTTGGGGAGCATGGTTTGCTCAGTTTTCTCATGGTCTCTCTGGTGTCAGGACAAAGAGAAAGTTGTAAGTAGAAACCCTGGCCGATGGCAGAAAAGAGATAGAAAATATATAATAACGATAGAGAGTTTTAAAACCAAAAGTTCAAGAACTGAGTAGAATTGTTAAGTGGCATGCACATTCTTGGAATCTGGAGGAGAGGCAGAGCTTTTTGAGTTGAAATGATGAAAACAATTCGCAGTGAAGGTGCAACTAAGTTCTAGAAGATGCAGATCCCAGGAGACAGGGAGCATGAGGAGGCTCTCCCAGCGCTGAGTGGGGGGTGGGCAGGTGTGCACCACCTGATGGCTAGCGCTGTGGATACAGTAAGAATTTAGGCTGGCAAGACAGCTTAGGAAAAATTCACAGAGGATCCTTAAAAGTTTTCTAAGCTGCCTAACATTGAGGAGTCAGCGTGTTGCAGGTACAGCTTG
Source organism: Saccopteryx bilineata (assembly GCF_036850765.1). Taxonomy (NCBI): domain Eukaryota; kingdom Metazoa; phylum Chordata; class Mammalia; order Chiroptera; family Emballonuridae; genus Saccopteryx; species Saccopteryx bilineata. The sequence goes on from NC_089491.1 coordinate 243,119,325, forward strand.
TCACATAAATTGTATCAAACCAAGAAGCTTGTCGGCTGTATTTTAATTTGATTCTTATTAACTTAATAGATGGTCTCAAAGGCGTGGGTCTTTTGCTTCTTTGAACTTCCTATTTTTTCTACGCACCATTCCACATCCGTCATAAGATTTCAATTCAGACAGAACAAATAACCACACACACACACACACAAACACAAATCATGTGTTAACACAAAAGGAAACCAAGCTGGAAAATAGTTCAACCAAAACTCAAGAGACATTTCAAAACCCAGCACAGAGCCTGGCCCTCCAGGGATACATACTTTCCCTGGCCAGATAAGGGAAAACAACACAGAGACAGTAGGGCTATTATTAGCCCCAGAGAGGAAGTCTCTGATTTGGGGGAGGGGGGATGGTGCTACAGACATATCCTACCTGTTCATGGGTTGATCTCTTCCTAAACCATTGAAGGGGCCCACCATACCACGACTTCCTGCCAGAGCCCTTAGGGACCATCCACATTTCCCAGCCTCTTTCCTTTTTTTTTTTCCAATTTGAACTCAGTCAGCTTACACTCAGCCATACCAAGATTTTTGGCAGAGTAGGGGGAAGGGAGAGTGCCTGCAAAACACGCCAGCTAAAGAAAGGAGAAGAAGGAGAACACTTACTGCAGAGTGGGACCTGCGAGGAGTGACAATGGCCATGCAGCCAAGAAAACCAGCAACGTCCCCGAGCACCCAACTGGCTACTCTCATTATCTTAGATGGCCAGCAATCGCAGGGACCGGAAAGGCAAGGCTCATAAGGAAGCACTCTGAGGGTGACGAACCAGCAACTGACTTTGCCCTCCGTGTGCACCAGTGTTTTTCTGCTAGATTTTATTGATACAAAGATAGAATGGAACCCTGAAAATATATGGTAACTCTGGTTTATGTTTGCTTAAAAAGGCATTCCGTGTCTCAATCTATTTTGCCTTGGCTGAGGGACCAGTGAGTTTCCCTGCATTAGTCAGTGCTGGCAGTCCAGTGAGAGGGGCTGTGGGTCTGGGGACGGCCACTGCTGGCTTGTTTAGAGACTCATCCACCACCAACTCTAACAAACCGACTGGATAAGTGGATAGCTGGGACATTTGTCTCAAGAGAAAAAAAGAAATAAAGAGAAAGGGCAGATAATCACAATGGGTGGAACCATATCCCAGAGGGCATACCTTCCTGTTCTGCCAATGGACTTCCTTCCTCCCTCCCTCCCTCCCTTCCTTCCCTCCTTCCTTCCTCTTTCTCTCTTTCTCTCTCTCTCTTCTTCCTTCCTCCTTTCCTTCTTTCCTTCTTTCCTTCTTTCCTTCTTTCCTTCCTTCCTTCCTTCCTTCCTTCCTTCCTTCCTTCCTTCCTTCCTTCCTTCCTCCTTCCTTCCTTTCTTCCTTTTTAGGTGAGAGAAGGGGAGACAGTGACGCAGACTCCCAAATGCACCCCAATTGGAACCCACTTGGTAACCCCGTCTGGGTCTGATGCTTGAAACAACCAAACTATTTTAAGCACCTGAGGCAGATTTGCTCCAATAGAGCTATCCTCAGTACCTGGGGCCATGCTCAAACCAATACAGTCATTGGTTATGGGAAAGAAAGAGGTAGGGGGAGAAACAGGTAGTCATTTCTCCTGTATACTCTGACTGGGAATCGAACCTGGGACATCCATACACCAGGCCAACACTTATCTACTGAGCCACTAGCCAGGGCCTCTACCATGGACTTAATTTGCTTAATGCATATGCCTTTTTATTCCCTACTAAAAAATCAGAAATCAGTCTATTTCACTGATATGTATACTAACACCAAGGAGAGGAGAATCTCACAGTAGTAGAAGCATTTTACATTCAGAATTTAGTCACTACCCTCGTGATCTTCACTTTACTACCTTGAACCTCTGTTTATAGGTCTATAAAAGGAGCATGTTGATGATGTAGGCTCTCCTAAATCATGAAGTTAGTATGAAAATAAAATGATAACATTAGTTACATGTCTGGAGACTTTTTGAAAATTGCTCTCCACATGTAAGATTATATTGTTGCAGTCATTCTATTTATTTGTATGCAGATTTTTAGCATGATATTTGTGTTTTTCTTTCTTTTGCACACCTTGCTACACTCATTATTTTAGGTAGTAAACAATCTGACCAGAGGCTGACACTTTCTTTAAGTTGAGGGTCATCATTTTAACCCGCAATACAAATGTCACAAGGTATGCAACACATGTTCCTGGGAGACCAGTTTATAAAATATTCTGGGACTACTGAGTTATGACTGAGGTTAAGCTTGTACTGTGATGACTATAAAATAAAATTTGGGTAGATAAAAAAAAATGTAATAAACCTGAAAGTTATTGCTCCTGGTGCACATGCTAACAAAGTAGGGTGCAGTGCTCAGCAGTGAAACATTTTCTCTCTCCATGAAAAATTTTCTCTCTTATGAAGAAACAAAAGGCTCCTCCTTATCAGAGCTGAAGGTGTATGTCAGCACAAGTTTACAAGACAGGCGTGACTCCTGAGTAATAGTTTGTTTGAAGGTTACAGATGATTGCAATACCTCTTGAATAAATTTCTTCCTGCCGATTTCAGTAGACTGCACACTGCCTCCTCTCCCTTTGGCTGTTTGGACAGCACCCTCTAGTGGCTTTTCTCCAAACATTTTGTCATGGGTATCGAAGACTCGATTTCATTTGAGTGGTCTCCCATCCACTTTTTATCCTTAGTTGCACAGACAAGTGTCCCTGTTTCCTTTAACTCTGCTATAATTATATGGCAGAAGTCACAACTCCAGTTTAAATGAGTAGGCACCACCCCCAACCAGGCTTCTATTACAAACCTACCATGTGGCTTTCAACTTAGTGTCTGTGTGATGTTGATAGGCTCTCTCCTGTTAATGAACTGGATAAAAGTGCCCTGCTCTTCTATAAATAGGGGGTCAATGCCTTATCCCCAACACTTCTACTTAAAAGGCAGCAATATTGTTCCAGTCCTTTGAAGGGCAGGGTTTTATAGCAGCCCAAATGTATATGCTAAGAGCCCCTTTGTTAAGTGACTTTATACCAACTTGTTACTAAAAAGTTGGCCAAATCAGAGTAGCCTGAGACACAAGTCTTACCCAGAAAGGCAATGGTGGTCCTGGCCATTGGCTCAGTGGATAGAGCGTCAGCCCAGTGTGAGGACATCTTAGGTTCGATCCCTGGTCAGGGCACATATGAGAAGTGACCATCTGCTGTTCTCCCCTTCTCTCTTCCCCTTCCCTCCCTCTTCCCCTCCTGCAGCCAGTGGCTGGATTGGTTCAAGCATTAGACCCAGGCACTAAAATTAGCTTGATTGATTTGAGCATTAGCTTCAGACAGAGGTTGCTGGCATGCAGGAAACTGTCTCATTATCTCCCCTCCTCTCACTTAAAAGAAAAAAATAGTAAGGCAATGGCATACATACAGTGACAAAGGATTATTGGGTTAAACGGGGTGGGGTGGGGAGCTTGGGGCAAGTAACTAAACCTCTGAGCCTCATTTCCTATGCTTCATATTCCTGGCCTCATTTGTAAAATAGAAACTATACTGTCTGTCTCACAGAGTTATTTAAAGTATTAATTTTGTGTCTGGAACCGAGTCCTGTAACAAACATTTCTCAAATGAATGAATAAATATTGAAGGGCTTATTTGGTCAAATTCTGGGCACACTGTCAGTGCTTTCGGAAAGGTAGATACCAGTGCCTCCACCAGGGCTCTTAGGCAACGGGGTCTATTTTTCTAAGCCTCATTTAATAATGGGTACAATTTCTTTGTTGCAGTGCTACAGGGATGAGAAACAATACGGCACTGAGCCCAGGGGCCAGTGTGTACTCAGAGCTCTGTAAATGTTACCTCCTGTTCAGTTCATTTCTTGAGAATGCCAGGGGGTAAGTGAAAGACTCTCTCCTAAACACACAATTGGTGGAATTATTTTTACACCCTTCCCCGTATGGAGAGGAGTGTGCATTTTGCCACATTCAGGGTCCCTTGCCTAACAGGAAACATTGATTCAGAGCTCCGAACCAAACGTGCATCCTGTGGAACCCCACACCCATTTGCCCCAGAAGAAATCATTGCTAAAAGAAGCAAAGTCTCCCAAATGCTTATTAGAACGGTGTGCAAAGCTCCTTGGATGCCTAATGTTCTTCAACAGCCTTTTAATAATTTAAGAGTAAATGAACTAAAAACCTATGGATTTAATTTTCCTTGAAATACATATACATTCAAAAATTAAGGGGAACACACTCTGGGCAAAACATATTTGGTATTTGGTCACAGCCATTACACTCACACAGTGAGCTGAGCAGCAGCCCAGTGGCCCACGTGCAGCCACGTGGCCCAGCCCTCCACAGAGCTTGCAGAATCTTCGGCCACAAAAGGTTTGTGCTCCAGTTACTGGAGGCCAATGGCTTCCCCAAGGCTGTGGCACTGAGGTCAGGTGGAATATTCTGTTCGCTTGAACCACAAGGACCCAATTGTACTGAGCTTTCAAGAGGTCCCTGCCTTTCGCCCAGAAGCCCCAATGTCCAATGCAGTGACCTGTACCCTGGGGAAACTCTCCCTGTGTGCAGTCCTGTATCAGCAAACGTGGACAGATGCATCTCCTCATTCTCAGCTGAGATTTAAGGAGTACTCAAACTCTTTGTCTCTGAAGCTAGAGCTCTGTACTTCCCAAATCCTAACATGTCTTTTAATTTCTCACTTTTGAAGAGTCAGCTGGAGTAACTTTCTTTCAATTTGCCCTCTGATAGACGCAACGTCTTTTCCCTGAGGGTGGAGGTTGTGCCCTCAGGTTTCGGTTTCTTGTGTCTACGCTTGTTTTACTACCTAGCACTGAGCTGAGAACATGGAAGCTACATGGTTCAACAGCTCTTCCCCCACTGTTATGTTCCCCAATACTTGTCTATACTTCAAGGCTTACTTTAGGAGTTTTCTCCAGGATGCTTCTTTGACAGCTGTAGTCCACGCTGGTCCCCAGGCTCTGAAATCCAACCCTAGAGCCCTCTGATCAAGTATACTCCAACTGCATTTTGACTATCTAGCCAAAGAAGTTGAAAGACATAACAGAATCCATCTACAAAGCCAGTACATGCCTTGATGGTGGAGACCAGGCATCCTGAAAGATGCTTAGAATACCCACCCTGCATTACCATCTATCCCACAAACTTTATATTCATTCACTTGCTCTATTCATTGTCAGCCACTGCATTAGTCACTTTAAAATGATACTCGTTCTCTTCTTTCGGTCAGCAGTAACTGAACATCTTCTCTAATCAGATAGCGCTATCAGGGAAAAATGCAAACTAATTAAGGAATGACCCTAAGATCCCCACAGTTTAGTGCAATAGGCAGTGTTTTAAATAAATGATAACAACTAACATTGATGTAGAAATCCTTATATTTCTTGACATATGACTTTTTGACATATGACTTTTTGAGTTTATGATGCTTACTCTTATAAAAACTTAAAAAATTGAGATGTGAGTATTTCAGCTTATGCCGTTAGCATCATACTTTTTTTTACACTCATTTTTTTTGTCTTTTTTTTCTGTTACCACAGTACTTTGTATAGTACAGTATATTTATATCCTTTACCTTTTTGTATGGCTTAGTTGTGTTTTTATGTTCTAGATTGTGATTTTACAACTGTGTTAGGATAGGTAAGTGACTTAGGCTAGGAGGGTGTGTTTTCTGTTTTTTTATCTTTTTTTTTTTACTTACACCAAAATTTGTGTTACATCACTGTCATTGGAATGGAACTGTGTTGTAACCAGAGGACCCCATGTATATTGTTTACATGCATTAGCTCCCTCAATCCACACAAGAACCATATGAGGTAGGTACTAGTAATGTCCCATTTTATAAATGAAAGCACTGAGACATAGAGATTAAGTGACCTACTTAGGTCACTTGTATTTGATACAGTTAATGTTATAATATGGGTGTATGCCGTGGAAAGACAGCAGAAGGAGCAATTATTTCTGCTGGGGTTAGAGATGGGGATATCTGCTGAGAAAGGTCACATGTGAGGTGTGTGGGTAGGTGTGCAACATCTGCCGGCTTGATGAGCAGACTGACTCCCAACCATGCCTTACTCTTCTTCACACTCTCCCTGGGCAAGGGGGAACGTGTAGGGGCCTGGCCTGACAAACTCCAGGAACAAGCCAATTTGGATAATAAGTCCAAGATAATTCAGGTGTGAAACAGATTAAACTCATTTGTAATGATCAGACCAGTCCTCTTTGGGGGTGGGGGACAGTCAAATCTCTTAGCAATTCCTTTCAATGAATATTAGCATTGTTGTGGATCACTGCCTTTGCATCGGTTCGCACGTTATCTAAAAGAGAAGTGTATGATTAATGGCAAATAGGCTTGCATTTTTATCTCCAGTGTGTTATTGTCCTTGTCCTCTCATTATCAGTCTAGGGTTCTCATCAAAATCGTAAAATATCAGCACATAAAAGCAAGTAGAAAGAGATTGAACAGCAATTGAAATGGTTTAGGAGAATAGGTGCTGAAAAAAGATAAAAGAATACAGGGTTGTATTTTTTTTTTAATTTCCATTGAATTTACTGTGGTGATGCTAGTTAACATAATTTTACAGGTTTCAGGGCCCCGATTCTACAACACATATCTGTACCCCCATATTGTGTGTTCACCCCTCAAGTCAAGTTTTTGTCCGTCACCATTTATGCCCCCATGCTCTCCTCCCCCCTCCCTTTCTGGCAATCGCCACACTGTATTCTGTATTTATAAGATTTCTTGGGTCGTTTTTGGTCTATCCCTCCATCTCCCTCTCCCAGTCCTCCCCCCACCCACAGCTGGCAGCCTGCTCTCCATGTACCAGTCTGTCTCTAGTTGGCTTGTTAGTTCGTTTTGTTCATTAGATTCTACATAGGAGTGATATCATGTGGTACTTGTCTTTCTATGTCTGGTTTTTCCACTTAACGTAACGATTTCAAGTTTAATGAAAAATAAAAGGATTTAGAGTTGAATGGTCAGGGCTGGAAGCCAGCTCTAGCATTAGGTAGGTGTGTCACTTGGGCTTGTGTCCTCATCCATTGGGTCTTTATTTATTTGTTGGTTGTCTTCCTCTTCTATAGTGTGCTACTAACACCTACATTGTAGAATTGTTGAAAAACACCAAGTAAGTATTATAAGTGAAACCACTAGACCTGTGTCAGGTATTATTTATTGGTAAACACATCCTTGCCTAACTCAATTGAATTACAAGTAGATCTAAAAAAAAAAAAGCTGGTGACCTTCTAATTTGAATCAAAAGATCTGACCATAGTGGACCTTGAGGAAGACCTATCCCACAGGCTCAGTGTCTTTGAGAACTTCCTGCAACAACTTCCTCTTTTATTCTGCCTCAGGTTATAAGTACACCCGTATTTTTCAATTCCTAAAGAAATCCCAGTTCAACATTAGTTAGCATTTTCCTAGCTCTCCCCTTTGAGTTCTCCATTTCCTTCTGCAGAGCCTTCAGGATGATGTCATTCTCTCTTAGGTTGATCAAAGATCACCACACACTGGGGGCACTCAAACATTTCAGTGCAGACCTCTCTGCAATCATCTGTCATTTCACTCCTCATACTCTGACTTCCTTTCCAGCTTTCTCTGTTTCAGTTCCTATCTACACCATCCACCCAATCACCTCAACCAGAAGCTGGCATGTTTTTGTGACCCATTTCTTTCCTTCACACCTATTCATCTATTAATTCACTTTACTCCTACTCCTTTTCTCAAGGAAACTGTACAGGAAACAGTGATCCCTTTAGAGTATTAGGTTCACTTATTTTTTTTCTATGTTTTTAAAAGAATATATGAAAACTAAAAGGCATGTCAACAAATTCCCAAGGGAAAAAATGGAGGAGTGATTCAACTATGTTGCTTGCCTCAGTTAAAAAATAGAAGAGACTTTTCTTGACGATGGGTGAGAGCAAGACCACGCTATGTCACATTTCGTGTTCTTGGGGCCAGCCAGGTAAAATGCCTCCCTGCTTGGTGCTGTAGCAGCACTGGTATCAGAGAGAAATGCCAGAAACATCTGTCTTCCAAGAATGAGAATGCATTGCTGCTGGAGAAAGAGCTGTTAGCAAAACAGCCTCAGAAAGGTCAGAAGCAGGGAAATTACAAATGGGAAGCGAGTCACTGTTTGAAAGGGAAGTAGGGGAGAGGATTCTGGCACTATGGCTTTGTTTTTTTCTGACTCGATGGTCAGAAAGAGCCAGGCAAGAAGATGTTAATGCGGTCCAGTGTGCAAGAAAATGGTGTGTGTGTGGGGGAAGCAGTGCTCAACAATGAATGAGAAAAAATGGTGTTCTGAGAACCAAGAAAACTAAAAGTGTGAGGAACAAAACTGAGGTCAGGCCAACAGAGGACTACAGAGAGGAAAATAAGAAAATATAAAATATAGTACAATTTGGGAAGTTTAGGATGAATCACTTGATAGCAGGTCCTGGTTCGTTCTATCTTACACAAAATCACATGGGCCACATCTTTCCAGAAGCCTTCACAGACCAACAGCTCTTCCACAAGTAAAAATAAATACTACAAAAAGAAGTGGAACCATGATCAGTTGCCTTAATTGTGTACAGCATGTTTACTATTGTCTTCTAGGAATTACGATAAATTCCTTATATGTATTAATTCATCTATTTGTTACCAGAACCCAATGAGAAAGTACTTATTACTGCTTCATCTTTACAGAGGGGAAACTGAGGCACAGAGATCGAGCAACTTTCCCAAGTCATCCAGCTAGAAAATGAGAGAGTCAGGATTTGAACCTAAGCAGACTGGGTCCAGAGGCTAATGAATTAATCATTTTGTCTCACGGGTTCCCAAAAACTGCATGAAAAAGGAGAGTAAAAAATTTCTGAGTTAAAAACAAAGAAAAAATACACATTAAGCACAAAGGATAGAAACAAAGCTAAGTGACTATGTGTTACTAATTTCTGCCAATTTTTGGTCACAAATATAACTTTGGAAAGCTAATTGTTTCTTCTTCTGGATTCCAGATTTGTTGCTATTGATGCCACCCTTCTTTATTCTTGTAATCATTTATTGGTAAGGTCATTGAACACACATAATTGTTAGATGTGCTAAGGACTGAGGATGTAGAAGTGAAAACAAACAAATAAAAATCTGACATCAGCATCTCAGTATTCAATTGATTCACAAATACATAGGCAAAGTATTTCAATGGTGACTGACAGATGGGTCGGGACGTGTACTGCGGCTCTGAGGGGGGAACACTGGACTCTCCCTGTGGGAGCCCAGGGAGGTTTCTTGGAAGAAATGCATTTAAGATTCATTTGAAAGGAAAGGTTTGTTACTCATCTCGCTGAAACATAAGATACGTAATTTGAAGAAAAACATGTCTTATCATAATTTTTTATCTGGAAAGAAAAAGACATTGTTTTTCATGGTTTTTACATTAGCACCAAACAGTAAGACCAAAGTCAATGTTTTTGCTGGTGGAATATCAAGAAGATCAAGGAACAGTTGATAGTTTTTCTGTTTATAAAGGAGAGAAAGAGTTATAAAATCTTAATACATACCTTTTTAAAAAATGAAGTAGGCTTCTAACCAAAATGGTACAGTTAATGCACATGTGACCCCTCCCATCTATTCTAAAAACTCAGCAAAACAAAAATTTGTACCACACACACACATATGCACACACACACAGTTTAGTACTCAGAACTGGAGGGCAAGGGGAAACACATACACACACTTGTATATATTAGAACATATATATATATATATTTTTTTCAAAATAAAATAATATAGCCACACTTGAAAGCCAGCCAGATATTTTGTTGATCAGAAAAGGAATGGAGCCTGACCAGGTGGTGGCGCAATGGATAGAGCGTCGGACTGGGATGAGGAGGACCCAGGTTCGAGACCCCGAGATCGCCAGCTTGAGCACGGGCTCATCTGGTTTGAGCAAAAGCTCACCAGTTTGGACCCAAGGTCGCTGGCTTGAGCAAGGGGTCACTTGGCCTGCTGAAGGCCCATGGTCAAGACACATGAGAAATCAATCAATGAATAACTAAGGTGTCGCAATGAAAAACTGATTGATGCTTCTCATCTCTCTGTGTTCATGTCTGTCTGTCTCTATCTATCCCTATCTCTGACTCTCTATCTCTTTAAAAAAAAAAAAAAAAGGAATGGAAAAATATACCAGTGACAGAGTAGGGGGTAGGGACTCCTAATTTTCAAATGAGAACACAGGATATATAGTTAAAATTAAATCTTAACTATATATCATGGGACAGTCAAACACTAAAAACGTGGTCAGTTATTTATCTGAAATGCAGGCAGGGGCAACCTTGGCCGTTGGCCCCCTAGATCTAGAAGGAGCTAGAACCTGGAGGGAACCTGACAGGGTAGGGCCAGCAGCTGTCCTCAGAAGGGGAACACTAGGCCACCTCCTCGTGAGCAGTGATTGGTTGAAAAGGAGAACTCGGGTGCAGACTCCCCTTGGTGACATCTTGGTGCAGTCACTGGGCAGCTAGACAATGAGCTTCACATTCCTCTGCTCAATGTCTTCCTCTGTCACCAGGAAATACCTGCACCCTTCTCATTAGGACTGTCGTAAAGGACACATGCAAAACATGGAAATTAGGACTTTTAACCATTATCTGAGAAGTCTAAAAACCGCTAAACTAAAAATATAAAGATGGCTAAACTACTGTCTACAGAAAAAGGCAAAAATAGCAGTAATTTAGCAAGTGAAGATATATAAACTGATTTACTAATGAGTTAATTAATTGAACCAATATTTATCAAATACCTATCATGTTCAGGCATTGTGGATATGATGCTCAGCCAGGGAGATAAAGCCCCGTTCTCTTGGAGCTTACGTTTTAGTGGAAAGAGGCTAATAATTCACAAATAAATAACTAGACAAGATCCTTTCAGAGAGCATTACATTCAATAATAATAATAATAATAATAATAATAAAAGAGGTTGATGTGAAAGAGAGCAAAACAAAGATAATAGTTAAGACACTATTTTAATGGTCCAAGTCATATTGGTAGTTGGGTTTGCATGTTAGCAATGGAGATGGAGAGAAATTAATGAGTTCTGCTTGTATTTGGGAGAACCAAGAGGACTGGCCAAGGGATTGGATGTGAATGTGAGGATATAAAAAAACAGGAAAAATGAAAGCTAACTCTAAATTTAGCGTTAAGCAACATGGTGATGTCATTTGCCGAGAAGGGAGAAGCCTGTGGGGAAGGCAGATTGGTGTCGGGTTAGAGGGCACGTATTCTCTTCTGAATACATGAAGTTGGACATACTTGTTAGATATCCAAGTCAGGTATCAAATATCAAGTAGACATAGACATGCACACACCACACACACACTTTATAAAAATTGTGTTTTGGATCTCATCAGAATAGAGATAATATTCAAAGCTGATTAGGGTTAGAATAGCTCACCCATGGAGACAGCATAGAGAGATAGGGCTAGGGAACCTAGGATATAAGTGGCCAAGAAAAAAGTTGAGTCAAAGTTAACTCTCAAGTTTCTGGCTTCAGTTAAGTGGACAGGTGGTGATTTCATAAACCAAAAAGGGATAGTGGAGGAAAAGAAGATGTTAAAGGAGTGTGATACATTCAGGCTGACAAACATGGAGTTAGTATTGCCTATAATAACTGCATGTAGAGATAGATGTTTAGTCAGTGGACAGATTAAAATATAGGTCAGAAGATAATGTACATATATTTTTGTACATCTAGACTAAATGATCAGTTTGAACATCAGAGAATACTGGTGTACAAAGTCCAGGCACAGAGCATGACCCATCTAATTACAGTGAGCTGGAAAATGAAATCCAGGATTAAATCCTTTCACTAAAGAACCAGGTACTGCCTGGAAGTCTGATATGATCTAAAGTCAAAGTGTCCAAGGAGCAAAACAGCAAACAAGTGATTGTTTTAGGTAAGTTGTCAGCAATGTGGTTGGGGGAAATTACAGCACAAAAACTGACACAAAAATTTCAACCTGTGAGGAAAATATACAACATAGAAGGGGTATAAAATCTAAGAGGGAACTAAGTATTAGGAAAGTTGTTAATATAGGGGTTCAGTTGTCAAAGTAAGAATCTGGTTCAGGACCTGGCCAGTTGGCTCAGTGGTGGAGCATCAGCCGGGTGTGGATGTCCCAGATGTGTGGATGATTCCTGGTGAGGGCACACAGGAGAAGCGCCCATCTGCTTCTCCACCCTTCCCTCCTCTCCTTTCTCTCTGTCTCTCTCTTCCCCTCACACAGCCTGGCTCCACAGTTGGCCAGGACACTGAGGATGGCTCCATGGCCTCTGCCTCAGGTGCTAAAATGGCTCTGGTTGCAACAGAGCAATGCCCCAGATAGGCAGAACATCGCCTTCTGTTGGGCATGCTGGGTGGATCCCAGTTGGGTGCATGCGAGAGTCTGTCTGTCTGCTTCCCTGCTTCTCACTTCAGAAAAATAAAATAATAATAATAATAATAATCTGGTTCAGAACTCAGAACTGAAGGAAACTGATACATTCAGTCTTACAAACACTAAGTCAGCCTGAAGGAGAAGTGTGGAACTGATAATCTGAAATGAGAATTTTCTTTGTTAATTAAAGCCAGTTAGACAGCAAACAAGACTGCAAATAGAGCTCCCTGAGCATTAGGCAAGAGTGCCTCAAATCTTCCATTCTGTACAATAAGATTCTACATATATAGACTATGGAAATGGGGCTGACCTTTGGGCAGAGCCAATTAACCTACTGTAGATGTCAACAGTAGGAGAGTTAAAAGTTACCCATGGACATAATCTAAATTGATACGGAGATTTTCAGGGAACAAAGTTGTCCATCTATCTCACTGTTTTACTGAAGAATCTGTCAACCAAACTCATTGGCCACCTGTTTGCAGTTATCTCTCTATTGCTATAGGAGAAGCTCTATTTCTTATTTGTTTTGCAGGGCCATTCTCTCTCCTTCCATTACCTCACCATTTGTTTCCTGGTGCTCTTCTAGACCACTTCTCCAAAGGGCTTTCATCTTGTGGTTCCTAATAACTATTATTAACCTCAATCTTCTTCACAGTTTAAAACCCCCCCTGATGACCTCTGAAGGACAATAGTGTGTTATATCAGTCCCCTCTCAATTGGAATCCTCACAGAACCCATGCCAGAGCAACCTGTCACTGTTAGCATTTTTAGTTTGTCAAATATCATGTTTCATTTGTGTGGAGGAGGCCAAGAAGATGAGGGAAATGCTGTGGTGGAGAGAGAAAATCAATATCCCACAGGAAAGCAAGAACGGCGTTTGCTCTTGTGTCTCATGCCAGGTTGTGGAGGGGGGAATGGTGCACAGTCTAAGAATGCTTGTCCTTTCCCAGAGGTTGGGTGGAGCGCCCTTCTGAAGACCTGTTCTTTGAGAAGAACCGGTCAAAACTTTTGAAGTGCTCTTTAACACTAAAATTCTTGAAAGAAGTCAAAGAAATAGCAAAGTGTGGGAGAGTGGAAGAATCTTGGCTCTATTTCCAGGCTGTAAGAACCACCTCCAGGGAGAGAAGAGAGGAAGGAGGTGTAATGCTTAGGAGATGGCCAGGAGCTAGAATCTAGTGACTAGAAATGTAATTGACTTAATCTGTTGATATTGGAAAATTTCATGGAAATTTACTTAATGATAGTCTGTTCCTGTAAAACATGAATTATGGTGCTTATTAGAATGTATAATGTAAGCCCCTTGTATGGAAACAACATGTATATGAAGATGTTTTGAACCCATTTGGGAGATTACTTCTTTTAATTTAAAACATCATTTAAATTATTTTTGAAATCCCTCTCTATGGGAATTGACTTTGATGATAGACTCATTTATTCAATAGTACTGTGTCAGGCACCCACTCCTCAGTCTATGAAAGGCACTGGGGATAAAGTGTGATGAATGTGACAGTTACTGAATCATGGAGATCATAATCATTACAAAAATAGATATTTCCTATATAATATGCTGAATGCTATATGAGGCATAGTATAAGAGCCATGGAATACTTAGAAAAAGCCTATAAGCTAAGGATGGAGGGTTAAGAAAGCTATTTGGAAGGAGCTTTCTCCTTCTACTTGAGACCTGAGGGATACATGGGAGATAAACAGTTGAAATGAGGAATGACAGAGCATTTTGGGCAGAGGGAACCAGCACAGCAGGGTGGAGAAAGGAAAGAGCTCAGTACAGCTAGAACCTACATGCACGGAATGGGTGTGGGGGAAGATTGTACAGACTCCTGACACAGGCATCTGTGCAGATGGTGATGGCTATTTATTGATTAGGGCAAGCAATAGCAGCCGCAGATCTGAGTGAAAAGATGATCAGTGCATTTTTTTATATCCTGCTTTTTTACATTCTGATCTTTTTTATATTCTGGTATCCAATTGGTGATGTCTAATAAATGATACATGATTCTAACACAGAGGAGAAATATTTGTGCTAGAAATAAACCAATAAAATAATAACAGACAGTTGTCAAATATCTACTAAATGCAAGGTATTGTATTAACTATACTAAATACAATATCTCATTTCAATTTAGTAAAAACTTTATCAGGTAGATACTCTTTAGAAGTTAGAAAAAAAATGAGTTTTAGAGAGGTTGATCATTTTGCCTGAGATATAAGTAAGAAAATTATAATTATGACTTTAAAGACTAATCAAAAAAAGTTCTATGCCTTGAGAATGAAACATTGTTTAGATAATTCTAAACCAAAGTTATTTTAGTATACTTTATTTTTCACCACCATAAGGATTTCTAAGTAACAGTAACCATTTTCAACAATTACATCTATCTTTAAAAAAAAATACACTTAATATATTAAAGGAATCTTTCCTATTAATTCCATAGATGTTAATTTCTTCCATGTTTGCTTCAGCAAATTTGAAATATTTTACATAATGTTGAATTTATTTAGAATTATTACCATTTGTAATTATTATACATCAATAACTGTATGGTTATTTATTTGATAATGTTTTATGTCTGTCGCCCCCTAGAGGCAATAGAATCCTTAGAGATGAAGACTTAGAGAATATAGATAGAAGTCCAGGATTCAACATATGGCACATAGTAAGAACTCGAAAGAAAATGAAAATGGATGAGCAAATGAATGACCTACTAGGCCACAGATAGATTTCTAGAATGAGCAGCAAGGTGTTTCCAACAATCTTTTTTCTATAAAGACATGTTGCAGTGGTGAGTAATTTCCCTGAAGGGGGAAGCCACAGGCATTCAAACTACATGATATTACAAATCACCTCCCATTCCTGGTGCCTCTCATTATAAAAAGTAGCAGGAACTTGAGAGGAACATAAACAGAGTCAACTCCCTACAGGTAATAGCATAAAACATCAGCACGGACTTAGTTTTAATCCTGTCCAAGTTTAAGATTCTCTAAGAATATGTAAGCAAAAAACAAAACAAACAAAGAAACAAACAGAAACACCATTTTTTCCTTTGTCACCGTCCTGTCTTTCATAGCAACATTACAAGAGCCTAAAGATGCGGACATTGTGCTCACTTCGGCAGTACATATGCTAAAATTGGAATGACGGAGAGAAGATTCACATGGTCCCTACACAAGGATGACACATAAATTCATGACGTGTTCCATATTTTTATAGAAACAGCCTCATACATAGAGAGCAGGCTGGTAGCTGCCGGTGGTGGGGAGGGTTAGGTGAGGAGGTGGAGGATTAGAGCAAAAAGGGACAAATAAAAAGCCTCATGGACACAGACAATAGTGTGGTGATTGTTAGAGGGTGAGGTGGAGGAGGATATGGGGGACAAATGGGGATGGATGAATACTTGGCTTGGGGAACGTGAACACATAATATGGTGTATAGAAATGTGTTGTAGAATTGGTCACTTGAAACCTGTATAATTATGTTAACAAGTGTAACCCCAATAAATTTAATTAAGAAAAGAGATATCATACACAATTAAAAAAAAAGATGCAGACATTGAGTTTATGAGGCAAATAATGAAGTTGATAGGTGGGTCTGCACTCTAAAGGGTTGAATGAAGCCTGGACTAGCGGTGGCTAGTATCGGAACAACCCTTTCCTTCCCATCCATCCTGCAAGGATCCCTAGTCAGCCAATGCTCTGAGGCTCTGACATAAATCAGGGGCAACAACAGATGAGTATGAAGAAACTGCCTGGCAGCCACGGCACTGCAACCATAAATCAGGAACTAATTCAATCCTGTGGGATGACTCGTTTGATTAATTTATGTCAGCATTTTCCGTGCTGTCAGGCTCAGTCCCTTGTGTCTTACCTTTCTTCCATTCTCCACCTTCTCCAGCACAAAGAGGTGCCCCTCTCCACCACCACAAAAGGAAGAACGAAATGGAACATCAGAGTAGATTTTAGAAGGCCGAACAAGACTAACACCATTTTCTCCCAAACTTAGAAAGATGAAGGAAGAGGCCAGGCCTTCACAGTGAACTCTGGCTACAAGTTGGATGAAATAACCACTTTCTAGTTTCCCCAAAGCACCATCATTTCTTATACTTTATAGTAAAAGAAGAGAACCAAACCCTCATCCCCCAGCTACAGGAGACAGAACGGTTTTCTTAGCAGAGTTAGAATATATCAAAATTTAATTCTCAAGAAGCAAAGGCAGTCATGAGCATTACCATTTATAATAGTGAAGAACTAGAAACTACCTACCTACCCCAAAACAGTAAAAGTAATTGTTCTACATTCATATAGTACATGTGAGTGTTAGGTCCGAGTCCAGGGCCCCCCGCCAAAATCTCAACTAGCCTGGTTGAACTTCAGGTGACCCGGCAACAGGGCAGTTCCTGCAACTCTCCACCTGAGCACTCCTGATTAATGTCTTACCTCCGACTGACCCTCAGACACCCTGCCAGTTAGTTATCCCCTCCCTTATTGCTTGGTCTTTAGTCACTACCTCCTCCATTGTTTAACTGCCACAGGTAACAGAAATTTTTACCTCGCGGCAGGAAATGCCACCAAACCCCGTCCTATATGAAATGAGGCTTCTCTTCCTCTCACTTCTGACACCACTATGGTCTCAGCCCATCTGTTTGCCGATGCATAAATACATTCTTTTTTATTATTCAGTAAGAGGAGGGGTGGCAGAGAGACAGACTCCTGCATGTGCCACAGCTGGTATCCATCTGGCAAGCCTACTAGGGGGTGATGCTTTGCCCATCTGGGCAGTTGTTCTATTGCTCGCAACTGAGCTTATTTTAGCACCTGAGGCAAAGGCCATGGAGCCATCCTCAGCGCCCAGGGCCAACCTGCTTCCAATAGAGCCATGGCTGCAGGAGGGGAAGAGAGAGAGAGAGAGAAGTGAGAGAGTAAGGGGTGGAGAAGCAGATGGTCACTTCTCCTGTGTTCCCTGACCAGGAATCAAACCCAGGACATTAACATGCTAGGCCGACGCTCTACCGCTGAGCCAACCAGACAGGGCCTAAATACATTTCTTATAAAACTCAACAGGCCTTGTGTGTTTCCCTTTGTGTGTTTCCCCTTTGGTGACCTAACAATAAGTATTTTGTTGTATGGAACATAAGTTATTTGTATAGAAAAATACTCATGGAATGTTGTTTAGCGAGAAAATGAACATCAAACACCTGACTCTATAGCGCGTTTCTGTTGTTTTCTGGGAACAAAATGTATTCATGCCTACCTTTATTCTCATCACTCTACTATTTTAGCCTGTTAAACTTAATGTTCTAATTATTTGTGATAAATATCTGTTTCTTGTGCACTACCAAAAAGGTATTTTAAGAATAGATTTAGCAAAGACTGAAGAGTAGAATTTCCAAATCCTGGAAGTTGAATTTCGATCTGCTTATCACATCTGCTTGCTAACATTACAAAAAATTTACTTGCTGCTATAGGGTTGGTCTGAGCAGATATAAAAGGGATACTGTGCTTCATCTGAGAGGACCCTGATCTATGTGGGCAGACAGAGAAAGCTGACAGCTCGATTCAAATGGAAGGGGTGACGGTCAGAAAGGATGTGGTGAGGAGGAAGGATGCGTGTCTGCCAAGCATCCACTGCAGTCCTGAGCAAGAACAGACCGCTCTACAATCAGGCTGATGTTGATCAAGTTCTCTTAAAGCCAGAGAGTCACCTCTATTGCGTATTTATCCTTGTTATTAAAAATATTTATACCTTCCTACTTTGGTTCACGGAAGAAAAAAAAAAAAAAAGAAAGAAAAACAGGACAACTAGGTTTTCCATTAGGGACTACAAACCATGACAGGTAACATCTATCAAGAACAGAGTTTCTCTGTTCACACATTTAATTAAGAAGCTTGAAATAGAAAGGAAAGGACAAGAAAGGATGATAATCCCTAAAAGAAAATTCTATAATTCACTGTGTGTGCATGTTGTAAGAGAGTCTGGGTTTAAAGTGTTTCTAGATGGTCAGCGTTAGGTATGACCAACCCACTCAGGACAGGATGCAAAAAGTAAACGGATATATTCAGAATCTAAATTCTGTCTTTCTTTGCAGGTGAGAGGTATGAACCTATGTGAAAGGCAAGGGAGAATGTGCAATGAATGAGTTCTAGATATTAAAAGCCTGGTCCTTATATTATATTTTAATGTTTAATTAACCTAGAAGATGTAGCAATTGGCTGGAGACATGAGAGAGCAGTATTTCTCAAACTTGGCCGTCCACCAGCAGTACCTATGAAGCTTTGTAAAAAATATAGATCTGCTGGGCCACCATTAAACAGATACTCCGTGGGTGGGATCTCTGAGTCCACACTTTAAAGTGGGTGCCTGTATGATTCAGTGTATATACCTCATTTCCATAAACACCAAGTTTGATATGTGTTTGTTACTATTTCAAAAATAAAACACAAACTTGAGTAGAAGTGATAGAGAAACAGTTTGGGGGTTGGCGTTGCCCACATTTTTAATACAGTCTGGACACAACTGAAGCTGTGCGAAACTGATACCGACTGCTTGATGAGGCAACAGGACTGCATCGTGGAAAGGTAGCGATGCAGTAATTCTTGACTAATTTGTATTCACGGCATGATTTGCACACCAATTCTTCAAAACAGCATGAGTCAGGTCAGCAATAATTACCAGTTAACTCTACTGTGGTCTAAAGATAAGCTGCTCCTTCCACACGAGCCTCTGCAGTTGTCTCAGAACCCCTGGGCCACCTTTCAGCAACGCCTAGCAGTGTGAACAGAGCTGTCTACCCCCGTAGCTGTTCTCACATCTTTGCATTCTCTGGAAGTCGGGTCCCCTGGGCATGCAATTGGTGCTTTGCACCACCTTTTGGCCGTCCTGTGCATTACCCCTCACAAGCTGTAATCATCTCAGCAATAGGTCACATGACACCTAGAGTTTGGCATCATCATAATCTTGCATGTGTTAAGGTTTTGTGTTCTGGGGATGGAAGAAAATATAATGGTTCCTCAAAAAAATTAAGAATAGAACTAGCATATTACCCAGTAATCCCTCTACTCACAGGGGTCCCCAAACTTTTTACACAGGGAGCCAGTTCACTGTCTCTCAGACCGTTGGAGGGCCGCCACATACAGTGCTCCTCTCACTAACCACCAATGAAAGAGGTGCCCCTTCCGGAAGTGCGGCAGGGGGCTGGATAAATGGTCTCAGGGGGCCGCATGTGGCCCGAGGGCCATAGTTTGGGGACACCTGCATCTACTGGGTATCTACCCCCCCAAACTTGAAACCATTGGTATGTAAAGATACATACGTGTACACCCATGTTTATTGCAGCATTATTCACAGTGGCCAAGACATGGAAACAACCAAAGTGTCCTTTGTTAAAAGATTGGATAAAAAAAGATGTGGCACATATATATAATACAATGGAATATTACTCAGCCATAAGAAATGATGATGTATTGCCATTTACGACAACATGGATGGACCTTGAGACATTATACTGAGTGAAATAAGGAAATCAGGAAAAGCTAAGAACCAAATGATTTCACACATCGGTGGTATATAAAATTGAGATTCATGGACATAGATAAAAGTGAAGTGGTTACCAGGGGGAGAGGGTTGTGAGGTAGGGAGGTAGGGGAAGGCAGTAAAGAGGGACAAGTATGCGGTGACAGAGAGTGATTTGACTTTGGGTGATGAATACACACCACAACCAACAGTTCAAATGCTATAGGGATATTCAGCTGAAACCTATGTACTCTTATTGATCAATGTCATCCTAGTAAATTTAATTTTCTAAATAAAAAATTAATAAAATTGTTTTGCAAAAATAAAATTTATTCTTTCATTAGTGTTTAGGAGTTCACTTGTGAAGGGCTCAAGAAACATGGATGTACCTCTACATAGCTGTTGAGAGCCACTGATCAAGCAGGGGCGAGATGCCGAATGGATGCCCACATGGTGGGGAGGAGGCTGCGTGACTTAGCAGGCCTTTCCAAGAGTCTATTATTCAAAGGAAGAAAGTGAAGATGACTGTAAATTCCACCAGGACCCCAAGGAAATCAGTAATCTTGAATCACCAATGCTAATTTATGATTTTGGACAGGTTGCTAGAACTTTATTAAGCTTACTTTATCCACTGAAATGAATGAGCATATAAATAAACAAGTTAAAATCCGACTACTACCTAGACATGAAAGATTGCTCCAGAGCCCCGCTTTCACAGGGAGGGAAACTCCAGAATCTCATTATTGAGATAGTAAACAAAAATGTGTGTGCAACTCCGGTTCTCTCCCTGATCCTGCCCAGAACTTCCTGGGACACGGTTCCCATGGAAATCATGACTTCTCAGAACTACCCACTGAGATTGCAGTAATGGTTGGTGCTACACTGATGTCCACAATTTCCCAGCTGTTCCACCAGATGTGGACTTTCTATGGAATTGGCACCAAATATTCACAGAAATGGCTCCACAGTTTGACATCAAAGCATTAAACTAAACATTCAGAATCATTTACTTCAGTCTTTCATTTACTTTGTGAGAGAGGAAGGAAGACTGTATGTAAGGCCATCTGGCTGTTTGTAAGGTGTCTCTGTTCTTTTGAGCCACACCAAAGAAATAAAGGTCACCGAGAGTCCATTCCAAGGTTTAAGTCTGACATAGAGCTTTGTTGATGTGTACATTTTAGTACTCACTTTGATCAATCAAGTGGTATTCTTTCTGAAGGACAAATGATAATAAATGAATAAATTCATTAGAACTTTAAAGTCAATAGGTCTTACCATGAAAAATCCCGCTACTGATATCCACTAAGGCTATAAAACACCCTAGACCTTGTTGGCCTCCGACAGAAGATGGGCATCACAGCCCGGGTTGTGCAGGCAGCTGTGAGAAACAGATGTCTGGAAGCAGAGCCTCTCTCCTCTTTGCTCAGCTGAAGGCTGTGCATGTGAACACTAGTATGCTGTGTGCTTTCTTCAATTGTAAACATGGCACCAGGGCTCGCCATCAGGAGCCGGCCTACTCTGAGTCCCCTGGGTCATAGTGACCTTCTCAAGGGACTTGGGAACTTCTGTAACCTAAAAGGCTATTCTTTTAATATGAATATATATTTATGCCCTGGCAGGATGCTCGACTGGTTGGAGCATCACCCCAAAACATAGAGGTTGCTGGTTTGATTCCCAGTCAGGGCACATACAGGAATAGCTTGATGCTCCTGTCTCTCTATTGCTCTCTCCCTTCCTCTCTCTAAAATCAATAAAGAAAATAAATAAACATTATATTTATTAACAAATTGTTAGGTGCAGCCTGACCAGGTGGTGGCACAGTGGATAGAGCGTCGAACTGGGATGCGAAGGACCCAGGTTCGAGACCCTGAGGTCGCCAGCTTGAGCGTGGGCTCATCTGGTTTGAGCAAAAAGCTCACCATCTTGGACCCAAGGTCACTGGCTCAAGCAAGGGGTTACTTGGTCTGCTGAAGGCCTGCAGTCAAGGCACATATGAGAAAGCAATCAATGAACAACTAAGGTGTCTCAACAAAAAACTGATGATTGATGCTTCTCATCTCTCTCCATTCCTGTCTGTCTGTCCCTATCTATCCCTCTCTCTGACTCTCTCTCTCTCTGTATCTGTAAAAGAAAAAAAAATTGTTAGGTGCAGAGTTCATAGTAGAATCATGTCTTCTATCTTCCAGAGACTAAAGACTAGAAATGGGAAACAAGACATACCCGTCTGAAAGCGAGGAAAAGGACTGAAAGAAACACTATTTTGGAATGGGAACAACCACTATGCAGCACAATTTACAAACAGAAAACAGTGTGTACTCTGAGCAGAAACCTGAGTGTACAAATAAGCAAGACAGATGTGAAGGGGCCAAGTGTTTCAAAAAGAGATCAAGTAAGAATATTCAACCAAGATGGATTTTTCCACAAAGACATACATTCATTAATATAAATTAGGGGATATTTCAAAATGAATTATGAAGCAATAAAATATCCTCTAATTTTTGTGAGAAGTAGTTTGGGGGAGTCTAATAAGCATAACTGATATAATCATTCCTCAAATTCTGAGAAAAGGAGGTTAACTTAAGCATGTAGGGCTTCTACAAACACATGTACAGCACACAGATGTTTCAAAGAAAATGTATCCCTCTTTTGGATGTTTAAATTATTTCTGAACAGAGGGGGAGGAGGGAGCTCTGACTTTATTCCTCATAAAAAAATGTGTTTTTCTAAATGGCTGTCTAATCTAGTTCTTCCTTTTTCCCTCTAGGCACAACCATTTCATTTAGTGTCTTGTTGGTGATTAGGCTTAAGCCGCCTCCATCCCTCCCACAACCAGAAACCTTAGAGGAAATATCTGATGCTTGTTCATGTGGTGTTGGCTTGGAAATGTGTCTGGGAAATATGTAGGCACCTAAAAGATACAAATTCAGGTTAAGATATATAAGTAAATATGATAATTTACTAATTAATAAAGGAGAAGAAGGCAGAGTAACTCCAGAAGGGTATTCTTAGGAAGAGAAGTCCCTGCACTAAAAATAATAATGATAACATACACTCCAGGGCTTGGTTGGCAGGTGCCAGTGATTTGAGCCCTGTAGGTGGGACAAAGCCTCTTCTCCATGTAGATGCCCGGGGACACCACATGGGACTTTTGGGGCAGGGGGTGCCTGCTGCTGTACAGAGGATGGGAAATGATGAGCAAAGGGAACATGTCTCCTTGAGTCCAGGGAGAGAGGCACTGGGTAGGCTGGGCTCTCTTTCTTCTCAGTCCTTCATGCTGCAGACACATGTTGGGTGGCTACAGAATACTGGATACTGCCCACTCAGAGGACAGTTTAGTTCTATGGTGAAAGATCTCAGAGCTTCTGTGGACTGAGTCCCACAGAGAGATGGTGACCACTGATATCCACCAGAAGCAAGTCAGAACATAGGATGTTGGGACTTCATCGAAAGGTAAACTAGACATTAGCTAGGAAGAACAAAGGAAAGGGCATTCCCAGTAGATAAAGAGTAAGATATGTGGAGGTAACTGTGGGTAGTGTGACCACAGGAGAACAGGTGCCTGAGGGGCAGCAGAGTGAAGACAGTGAGAAGGAGTGGGAATTGAAGGTGATGAAGGGCCTTGAACAAGACAATTGTTTTAGGCAACCAGAAGCTCATAGTAACCAGAAGACCAAAATGTGATCCATGTGCCTGCTTAGGAATGGCAGCAAGAATAAGAGACTAGAAGACAGGATCTTCTAGTGATGAGCAACCTAACTATCAAAGAAGTGCACTAATCATGGCCTTCCACATCCAATTTCCTTACCTTCCCACCACCTTTAGTGAGAAGGGGTCAGATGAACCAAGGGGCCAGGGCAATTGTACCTTCTGCCCAGGTGGGTCTTCATGGGGTTTGTTCAGATCTTCCCTGCCCCTGGGCTACTCATTAGTGAGCAAGTAAAATGCTTCTTGGTGTGAGTGAGAGATGATGACTCCTACCATGTGAGGGTAAGCATGTGGCCTCAGAAGCTGGTTACAAATGCACAACAATGAAAGAACCGCTCATGCTTCTTCCCAGAACCTCCCTGTCTTTCAGCGCCCCATGTCCCTGCTCAATGTCAATTTAATTAAATCAGAACAAATGTAAGCATCATGTAAGTTGTCTGCAAGGGGAGCAAGGTCATCACAAGGACATGAGAAACATGAGAACCATACCCTCTCTGCTCTCTGTTGGGCAGGGACATGAGAGGGGGTCTGAAAAGAGGACCAGGGCTCTCCCAAGGAAGATGGGGTTCAGGCTAGAAGAGAGGACACCAGAGCCAGAGGGGAGTTTTTGAGCACAATACACTTCCTGCTTTCGTTTTCTACTTATGACATAGACACTATTACTATAAGAATGTTGTGAAGATTTCATCATGAATGCATCATACATTATCTGGGGAAGTATTTGTGCTGTGTCCATGAGCTATGACAGGGAAAGCAGGTAGTATTCAGAGAAGCAAAAATATGTGAGGGGAAGAATTTAAACCCTTTCTTCCCCCCAGAGGTTAGGTTGTCTACACAATCTGTACACAAATGGTTATAACAGTTTTATTCATAATAACCCCAAACTGGGACACAACTCAGATATCCTTCAGCAGTTGAATGGTTAAACACAGTATGATCCATCCATACCATTGGATACTACTCAACAACAGAACAGGATAATCTACTGATACAGGACAACCTAGATGAATTTCAAAGAAATTATGCTGTAAAAAAAAAAAAGCTTATTTTAAGTTTATATACTGTATGACTTCATTTATTTAATATCTGAAAATAATAGACCTATAGGAATGGAGACACATTAATGGTTACCAGGGGGTGGGGCGGGGAAGGGGGCGGGGACAGGTGGGAGCTGAATGTGGTTATGAAAGGGCAATGGGAAGGGTTCTTATGATATTGGAACTGTTTGGTATCATGACGGTGGTGGTGGATAGAGAAATGCACAGGTGGTCAAATCATATAGAACTAAATGCCCACACGCACATTGCGTACAAGTAAAACTGGAGAAATCTGCATGAGACCAGTGGATTGTATAGATGTCAGCATCCTGGCTATGAGATTGTACTATAGTTTTTCTGTTTGTTTGTTTGTTTTTGTTTTTGTTTTGTTTTTTTGTATTTTTCCGAAGCTGGAAACGGGGAGAGACAGTCAGACAGACTCCCGCATGAGCCCGACCGGGATCCACCCGGCACGCCCACCAGGGGGCGACACTCTGCCCACCAGGGGGCGATGCTCTGCCCCTCCGGGGCGTCGCTCTATTGCAACCAGAGCCACTATAGTGCCTGGGGCGGAGGCCAAGGAGCCATCCCCAGTGCCTGGGCCATCTTTGCTCCAATGGAGCCTCGGCTGCGGGAGGGGAAGAGAGAGACAGAGAGGAAGGAGAGGAGGAGGGGTGGAGAAGCAGATGGGCGCTTCTCCTGTGTGCCCTGGCTGGGAATCGATCCTGGGACCCCTTGCACGCCAGGCTGACGCTCTACCACTGAGCCAACCGGCCAGGGCCAGAGATTGTACTATAGTTTTGAATGATGTTTGCCACTAGAGGTAACTGAGTGAGGAGTACATAGAATCTCTCTGCATTATTTATCACAACTTCATGTGAATCTATAATTAACTCAAAACAAAGACAAAAGGTTAATAAAAAATGACATGGAGGTGGGGGGAAGAAGACAATGTATGCTTTCCCCATCAATTATACCACTGTTCTGGAGAGGTGATGTTTGTGCCCTAGATCATGAATCACAGAACCAAATTCTAGGTGATCCTTCTGCACCAGTTGATCTATCAGCTCCTGCCACTGCACATGAGTCTCTCTCGGAGCTGGTCTGAGTACCGGAGTCCTCAGGCTGCAGAAGTGATGTGATTGGCAAAAGGCTGCATTCAGACCAATTACTGATCCACGTGCCCACATGTGTGGGGAGGATTTACATAAATTAGACATATTTCACACCATCTTTCTGGCCACTTTCTCAAAGCCTCATCTTCAAAGGGCAACAGCCATACTGATCCTTCAGCAAAGTGTTTAGAGGGCAGCTCTCATGCCAAGTCTCCCTCTATCATTGGCACTATACCCCCTCTTACAATATCCTCCTCCATGGCCTGATTCTCTGCCACTCTACCTTCAACAAGGCCTGGCAGGAGGGAACCATTTTCTTGGGAGAGAGGCTCCTAGTTACACCCTCTGTTATTGCTCTTCTGTTTCTCCCTTTCAGATGTTTAAGACTTTGAGATTTTCAAGACAAAATGTGGTGCCACCCTTCCTTCTAAATCATTCCACTGCTCTCAGCTGATGGCATTTCTTCAGTGACTCACAAAGGAAAAATCCATGTAACAGGAAAGGAAAAAAAGAAAAGGTTTTCTTTGCAAGACGTCACTCTTCTGAGAAATGGCTAATCTCTAGCTGAAGCCCATGCTAAGGCGGGACCCAAAGATTAGCCATTCCCTTGATTTCTTATTATTTTGGTGCTAGAAAAAAAAACACCTCAGCCTTTTTAAAATGTAAAGAAAAGATGCAGCAATGCAATTTGTGTGGTTATCTAAGCTGAACAGATCTCTTATTTTTCTTATTAATACCAACCCAAAACGAGCACAGTTGCCAGCTGACTGCCAGTCATGCCCTCTGAGGATGATCTAGCAGAAAAGAAAGGGAGAGGCAATCCTCTTTCTAAGGAAGGCTGCCAACTGAGTGCTCAACTTAGCAGTGTGCTGCTTCTTTCTACCTCTACAAGGGTATCATAAACCTGCAACAAGAGGTGCCAGGAGCTAGGAATTTCCCAGGACTGCCAAGAGTGGCGATGCCACCTGTCAGAAAGTGCACAAGCCAGAACCAAAGGGTAGTTCACCTTCAAACAAAGCAAAGAAAAAAAATCAAGTTTATAATTAAGTGGATGAAAGTAGTTGGCAGGATTTGATAACAAGATTGTCAAGAAATTTGGTGGAAACTGAAGCAAAAGAACCTGTGCTATGGTGCCTACTGGGAACTGTTCTAGGTCCCTGTTTCCTCAAAGAAGAAACAACTCTTTCTTCCTGGTACTGTGAGGAAGCAAGCCCCAAATCAATTCACTAGTCTGCAGTTCTAGACCATAAAGAGCCAAGGTGAGTGCCCAAATGTGTCAAAGAAATGGAAGAAGTGATCATCTTGTCAACACCATGGGAGACGGGTAAAGAGACCATATGGTGTAATTTTTAGCTCAAAATAAAATCTCATTACTTTATCTTTGAGTTCACATCTCTGATTATAAGTTTTGAGTAGACAACCTCATGAATCCCAATCTCATGAGAATTCTAGGTAGACATGAAACTCTAAGAAATAAAATCTGTTTTGAGCTAAAACATTCTGAAGTCTGACAAAAGTATACATATATATATATATTTGCTTTGTCTGTACAGTTTCTGTTGAATAAAGCAAAGATGGAGAAATTCTTTAACAATTTCAACTGTGCTCCAAATCTAATCTCATTCTGCAAAGTCATAGCTCATCATCTAGGACAACTTGTACTCCATAGAGAAGAGTCAGTAAACCTAGAGTATTTCCTAAAGGAAAAAACATTCTGGTTGGTGGCAGTGTTTTGAGCAGAAATATGACTGTTTTAAAAGTACAGTCTAATGATGGTAAAATATTTTTTCTAACCACTGTGAAGTAAAAAATCACTTTACAACCTGACTCTTCCACTCATTTATTAAGAATCTACTAAACTGGCAGAATCCCTCCTAAACTTAAAAGATTATATATGAGATAATGGTCATATTTTTTAAGCGATAAAAAAAGTATAA
This sequence comes from Saccopteryx bilineata, assembly GCF_036850765.1. Classification (NCBI taxonomy): domain Eukaryota; kingdom Metazoa; phylum Chordata; class Mammalia; order Chiroptera; family Emballonuridae; genus Saccopteryx; species Saccopteryx bilineata. The sequence goes on from NC_089491.1 coordinate 243,147,093, forward strand.
GGCTTGAGATTTTGCCTGCAAGGGCTCATATATATTTGGAGAAAGTCATTCAAAATACACAAATAAAAGTAAAAGGCAGTGTGTGAGTTAGTGCCAAAATGAGCTATTCAGCTCATGAACCTGAAAGGAACCCATGCCCTAAGAGAAAATAGGCTCTTATAGCTCTCCAAAGGGCTGCACTGTGCTTCCTGCATGTCTGTGCTCTAAATAAATACCTTGGTTTTCAATGATGCTCAAGCCAGCTCTCATTCACATTGAGACATGATTGATGGGTTCTCATCAGAGGTCCACTTATTTATTTGGTGGAAACCCATTGCCATGTTTGATAATTAGATTTAATCTAGTTACCTCGCTCAGCAGAGGTAATGTGAGATTGAACAAGTATGGAGAGGCAGTAGAGTCTCTGCTGTTGACTCTAATCCAGGAGAAGAAAAAAGAAGGTTATAAAGACCAAGGCTTCAGATCAAGAGCAACCAGGGTCTACCATCTACAATTTATGCATGAACCTACTATTTGCTCACTCGTTCAGCCTTCAAGTGCCCATTTTATAGTAGGACATGACTAGATGTCTGGTGAGACACAATAATGAATATGATGCAAAATAGAAAAAAGGGGGATAACGGCTGCAACGGAGGAGAAGATAATGTGATCTGCAATTTCAGAGGAGGAGTTGACCTCTTACAGAAATCAGGAGAGGCTTCCTGGATGAGAAGGTCTTTGGGTTTTCAGCCTGATAGGAGGAGGTTGTAAGTGAGGTACAGTCTGGAGGGATGGGGAATGGAATACCTAAGGGAGAGAGAGGGCTTTCTGTGAGGAGGGAAGGTGAGAAAAGGTCTGAACAGCAAGACTGGGCATGGCAACTATGCCTCTCCCTGAGACAGAAGTGTGCTCTGCTGGCCCTCCACTAAGTGCACAGAAAATCACCATTGGCAGACCTATAAAACTCAGGTCCATTAAATTAACTATCTAGTTATAGTAATTAAGACAGGAAACTTCAGCTCAGTAGGACAGTAGCTCTTTGTTGTCAAGTAGGCTATTCACAGGAGACATTGATTGCAGGGTTATTAAACCTCAACAGATATGTTTTTAACCATATGTTATTTAACACAGAGCAATGACCTTTTTCAGGAGAAATGGAAATCTTTTCCTAGGCAGGTCAATTATTTCCTACTGACAAATTGTGAATTGTTTCCCACGAGACATTCCTGACTCATTTTCAACCTTTCCTTCCTGTGTTTTTCTTCTTCTTCTTTTTTTTTTTTTTGGAGGGGGGATTGGAGGAAGAGCTTATCTGAGTGACATGCACACCTTGCATATAAAACTTTTGTTTGATGACCAGTATGATCCTTTCCCCCCAGTCTTGACTCTATCATATTTTATTGCAGATACTTTCTGGGAACTCCTATAAACTCCAATACTACAAAAATTTCAAACCTCATACTTAATAGCTTTGGGCACAGAAAAGCCAAATGTAAGAAATGCAGCGTATTCATGATAAACTACACACCTAACAAAGGGTAAGTGTTGATCTATCAATTGCTAGATCAGTCCGACAATGCTTTCAGAAGAGCAGAAACTGACACTCATAATCAGAGTTCACTCTCCAATTACATTAGAATAATCATTGCCCAGACTCATTTATGTTTATATAGTATTATTCGATTTCCCACACTAAAAACATCTTTTATTATCAACCATCAACATTGTAATAGCAGTCCTAAATGTGAAGAAAAGCCTCTTAAATTAACGCAGCTTTCTGACTTGATTCCACTGTGTCAGCAGGGCCTTGCTGAGAGCAGCCGTGGGAGGGCAGACAGCTGAGAACCGCGGACAGCTGGGAACCACGGCCCTCGCAGGAAGGACAAAATGGTTGCATAGTGGAGACATGAGGGGGAGGAAGGAATGAGAGAACAATTGTGCATAAAGTATAATCCAGAAGGTTAGACCTACCAAGAAAACCCAATGAGAAAAGGAGAGGTGGGGAGGATGGTCAGGGAGAATCAAAAGCAAGAAAAATCATGCATTTTGGTTTTCTAGCTCTGATGGCTACTTTATTTCAGGATTAAAAAACACCAGTTCACCCTGGCCGGTTGGCTCAGCGGTAGAGCGTCGGCCTGGCGTGCAGGGGACCAGGGTTCGATTCCTGGCCAGGGCACATAGGAGAAGCGCCCATTTGCTTCTCCACACCCCCCTTCCTTCCTCTCTGTCTCTCTCTTCCCCTCCCGCAGCCAAGGCTCCATTGGAGCAAAGATGGCCCGGGCGCTGGGGATGGCTCCTTGGCCTCTGCCCCAGGCGCTAGAGTGCCTCTGGTCATGGCAGAGCGAGGCCCCGGAAGGGCAGAGCGTCGCCCCTGGTGGGCGTGCCGGGTGGATCCCGGTCGGGCGCATGCGGGAGTCTGTCTGACTGTCTCTCCCCGTTTCCAGCTTCGGAAAAATACAAAAAAAAAAACAAAACAAAACACCAGTTCATGGATGATACGATGCCTTTCCTTGGTAGAACTCTGGTCAGGTTATACCTTCCCTTTCGTTACCCACTGTGTCCCAGCATGACCTGGGAAGAACACCACCATCACTCCCATTCCACAGAGGGAAAACTTCAATGCAGATGGCTTGTGGATTCTATTAAATGAATGGGGAGGTCTTATGATGGAAGGAAGATATTTTACATTAAATTCTCAGAAGATTCACATGAGCACCGTTTTCCAAAGTTATCGCTTGAGAGAGCATGAGTATTTATTCCAATGATGGCATGACCACAGCTCTGACATTTATAGTGTATCTTTGAATATTTAGATTTAAACCCAGAAATCTACCCTGAAGCCAGTGTAGTTATTTTGGTTCTGACTCAAACAGATATTAGCCAGCTTGCTCATTTAGCAAGTTCGTCAGACTTGACCTTCTATACCTTTTAACTGCCTCTCAAAAGTACTTCCACCCTGAGGGAAATCAGATTTGTTACCTCTGGAAACATGCCGAGAAATGGGTTTCAGGTTATATGTGTAATTCCAAATGGAAAGCTTTCTGAATGGGATACAATAGGGAGGAATAGCCATGATGTGGAGGAGGACCTGGGTCTCCTCATGTTGATTTTAAGGTAACTCATCTGCTTGTATCCGTTTGAGGTGTTTCTTTATTTGTCAATATCACTTCCGTGACTTGAGAATGACTAGTTATTTAAGTTCAAGCCCTCGGCTACCTCAGCTAGCCTCTGAAGTGGAGGCTACCACCAGATGTGGTAAAGTAGGACACAGGAGAGGCCAGAGCGAGTAGGAAAAGGGAAGAAGAGAAAATAGAAAAGTGGAGATTGGGAAAGGTGAAGGGACACAGGGAAGGATCTTGTCTTTTATAGGCCCCTGGTTCCCTTATCTCACTCCCAGGTGACCTGTGTCTGTGACCTCTGGTCTCAGACATGCCACACATATTTATTAAGTTTCTAGAAGGTCCAGGTGTTCTAGATGCTGGGTTACATGTATGAACCCAACAAGTAAAGATCCTTTCTGCAATTATTTTATTTTAGAAGGTTCAGGCAAGCAGTAATCAATAACAGCAAATAGGCCAATTATATAGGTTTTTAAATGGTGATGGTTCTAAGTGTTGTAGAAACATTTTCAAACAGAGAAAGATAAGGGGACTACAGCTGGAAGAAAGTCTACAATTTTATAATTTTCTAATTTAATTTATTGAGGGTAAAACTGTTAACATAATTATACAGATTTCAGGTAGCTGTCGCAAGGGGGCTGGGGGAAGGAGGTGAGGGATTGAGCAGAAAAAAAAATGTTATGTCTACAATTTAAATGTGGTTGTCAAGGTAGGCTTTACTTTATTAAGAATGTGAAATTAGCCTGACCTGTGGTGGCGCAGTGGATAAAGCGTCGACCTGGAATGCTGAGGTCGCCGGTTCGAAACCCTGGGCTTGCCTAGTCAAGGCACATATGGGAGTTGATGCTTCCAGCTCCTCCCCCCTTCTGTCTGTCTCTCTTTCTCTCTCTCTCTCCCTCTCTCTCCTCTCTAAAAAAAAAAAAAATGAATAAAAATAAAAAAAAATAAAAAATAAAAAAAAGAGTTTGTCTCCTTAGCTGGGTACTTACAGGGATTGCCCCTTTATTAATGTCTCGAAACAGCGATGACGCTAATGAGAACCTGTTTAATGTTTTTTTTTATTTTAAGAATGTGAAATTAAAGATTTGAAGCAGGTGAGGAAGCTATCCATGCAAATATTTAGGGGAAAAATAGCCTAGAATAATACCAAATGCCCAGAAGCCAGAGTATGCCTGGGGTGTTCACACACTAGCAAGCAGCCAGTGTGTCTGGATCAGAGAGGAACAGGGCAGAACAGTGAAGAAAGTGATAAGGAATTAGCAGTGGTGGTGGTGGTGGGTGTGTGTATGATGGGGAGAGGGGTGGTAGTATATGTGTGCTGGGATCCAGGTAGTGTGGATCCCATTAGGACCTGGGTATTTATCCTGAATGAAATGGAAAGCCACTGCAGCATTCTGAAGAGTGACATGTTCTGATGTGTCCTGTAAAGGGTACTGTCTTGAAAACAGATGGCAGGGAACGCAGGTAGAAGCCGGGAGGCCAGTCAGGAAATACTTGCACTGACCCACGCTTGCCTGGGGGCGCCGGAGGTGGAGAGTGGTGGCCGGATACTCACTCGGACCTGTACCTAAACACACTGGTGCTCCTGTCCCCACCGAAAACACTTTCCCCTCATCTTTCCCCTCGGGAGCAGGTTTGCTCAGGTTGCTTCTTCTTGATTACATGGTAGGAATTTGTTATGCTATCGTTAGAGCCAAGCTTCTAGATCCACTGTGCGGTCTGTTGGCTTCAGCCCCGATGGTTTCTACTGAGAGTTCTCACTGTCAGATGCTGACACTGTCAGAGCCAGCTAGCTGTCTGCCCTCAACTTAGAGACCCACACCATCTCTTATTTTTGCCTGGTATGACTCTTTACCCCGCTCAGCTTCTCCCCCAAACCACACATCCCACCAAGAGATGGTGTGGGCAGATGACAGGGACAGCAAAGAGCCTTAGGGGAAGCTGTGACTTGAACCTCTTTCTTTTCTTTTTTTAAATTTTATTTATTCATTTTTAGAGAGAGGAGAGAGAGAAAGAGAGAGAGAGAGAGAGAGAGAGAGAAACAGAGAGAGAGAAGGGGGGAGGAGCTGGAAGCATCAATTCCCATATGTGCCTTGACCAGGCAAGCCCAGGGTTTCGAACTGGTGACCTCAGCATTTCCAGGTCGACGCTTTACCCACTGCACCACCACAGGTCAGGCCGAACCTCTTTCAAAAAGGGAGCAAATGGCAGCTGTACAATGTAGTGTACTATATAGCTTCTGTGTTTACAAAACGAGAAAGTTCATCTCCTTCCCTGGTGTAGATATAATATTATGTACATACTGTGTACAGCAATTTCTCAGGACAATTATATTCATTATTTCATATAATTTTTATAATATCCCTGTGAAGTAAATCATAAACAGGGAACTGTCATAGGTGGTTATTTTTTTTTTAATTCAGTACACTCTTATTGATCAATGTCACTCCATTAAATCTGATTTCAGCCTGACCTGTGGTGGTGCAGTGGATAAAGTGTTGACCTGGAAATGCTGAGGTCGCCGGTTTGAAACCCTGGGCTTGCCTGGTCAAGGCACATATGGGAGTTGATGCTTCCAGCTCCTCCCCCCTTCTCTCTCTCTGTCTCTCTCCCCTCTCTCTCTCCTTTCTAAAAATGAATAAATAAAATACAAAAATTAAAAAAAAATCTTAAAAAAAAATAAATCTGATTTCATAAATAAAATTTTAAAACATCTGCCTTCTCCTTTTTAGTTCTGCAGGCACCACCAATGTCCAAGCCATTATCCTCTCTCACTTTCACTGATGCAAAAGCCTCCTGATTGGTCTCTCTCCTTCCAGTTCTATTTCCCAAGTTCATTTCCCACAAAATAGCTAGAGTCATCATTCTTTTATCTTCTCTCTTTCTTTTCTTTCTTTCTTTTTTTTTTTAGGTGATAGGAGGGGAGACAGTAAGGCAGACTTTTGCATGTGTGTGCCCTGGCCAGGATCTACCTGGCAACCCCATCTTGAACCAATGCTTGAGTACCAAGCTATTAATAGTGCCTGAGTCTGATGAGCTCAAACGGAGCTATCTTCAGCAGCCAGGCCACGCTCAAAGCAATCAAGCCACTGGCTGTGGGAGAGGAAGAGGAAAAGAAGGGGGAGAAGGAGGGAGGGAAAGTAGATGGTTGCTTCTCCTGTGTGCCCTGACCAGGAATCAAACTTGGGACGTCCATATGCCGGGCTGACGCTCTATCTACTGAGCCACCAGCCAGGGCCTAGAGTGATCATTCCTAAACATGAATCAGTTTAAGCTACTGTCCTGGAAAAAATGTCAGACTGCCTACTGTGGTGTCAAGGCTTTCCACAATCTAACTACTGCTTCCCTTTCCAGTTCCCTGTCACTCCTCTCTGACTTGGTGACTAGATTCTTGCCACATGTCTCTTTGTTCCTTGACCTTCACATCCACCTCAGGATCTGTAAACCATCTTGTGTTCCTCAAAGTTTTTTGTTCTCTTTCTTCAATACTGACTTAGAGATCATCTCTCCAGAAAAGCCTTCATTTACCACCGTATCCTGCAGTAAACCATAATGTGCTCCTGAATGCCATGCTATCACACCATTCTGTGCATTCCTTTTGCTGTAATCATTAGGCTCCATAAATAGCTGGTGTATCTGTTTGCTTGCTTGTTTCCTAGTATCCACTCCACAAGAGCCATGGAAACCCAATGAAGGCAGAGATTTTGTCTATTATTTTTCCTTCTATAATGTCAATTCTTGGCCCTGTGAGCGACAAACACTAGGTGCTTATTAAGTATTGCTAAATGAATTAATGGACTAATACCTCCTCCTTCTCCTACTTTTTATTCATTTTCTTCTCTTTTTGTTTATAGCTCTTGTTAATATGACATTTAGAAGGAATTTGTAACTAAATGACTAAAATAAAAGTTGGAGACAAATGGCTAACTTTTTGGCCTTGTGTTTCTTTTCTGCTAACACAGAACAGAGGAGAATTTGAGGAAAAAGTGGCTCTGTGGGTAATAGGGACTGCTTACCCCTGACCTGAAAGAATGGAGAAGGCTGCTTTTGTTGATAATGGCAACATAAAAGGTGCCACTGCAGCATTGCTCTAGATTGCACATGATAGAACTTGTCTCTCTGTAACTCATAGCTGGTGAAATCAGAAGAATTCTAGTCCTGTATTTTCCAGGCTGTAATCCTCCTCTCCTCGACTGTTATAAATGGCAAAAAATGAGACCAACTCCTGGGCAGTCTGGCTTCTTTGTAGCTGGCCAATGGGAGAAATCTGAGAGAGAATGGAAACCCCCTCCCCCCAGTGAACAGGGCTCTAAGTCACTGACGAAGAGAAAATTTTATATGCCATCAAGGCAAAGCTGATCCAGATGAATCAAGAATAACTTTCAAAATGCAAAAGGTAATCCCCAACTTGGAAACAAGCCAGAAATTAGAGATGGCGCCCATTTATTCCACTTGAAATGCCACACAAGTTGAAGAACCAAAGAGACAATATTTTCCAGGCAGTGTAAAACCACTAATGGGCATTATTTTAGTAATTCAAATACTTTCATGAGAAACACCTGCTATTTTTGGAAACAGATTAAGTGATTATGTTTATCCATTTATGTTTGTATACTGCTGAGCCAACAGACAGTGCTCAATAAATAATAAATAATGATAAAATAATCCAAATTTCTTCAGGAGAAAAAGAAGTAGCACAGTCTGTAAAAAAATTTGATCTAGCTCTTTAAATTAAAGACATGCCACGAGTGAAGATAATCCATTCATTTATGATTCAAAAAATATATAATTTTAAGAATTACAATAATAGTAATAATAGTCAATGTCCTATATGGCCCACATGAAATGGAAGGAAGGAAGGAAGGAAGGAAGGAAGGAAGGAAGGAAGGAAGGAAGGGAAGGAGGAAAGAAGGAAGGGAGGGAGGGGGGTAGAAGGAGGGAGGGAGGGAGGAAGGGAAGGGGGAAGGAAGGAAGGAAGGAAGGAAGGAAGGAAGGAAGGAAGGAAGGAAGGAAGGGAGGGAGGATATCTAAAATAATACAAATTATAACTTTAGAAAAAAGAGGATGATTTCACAGGCACTTTTAAGTTACTACATTCTGAAATAATATCTGTTCCAGTTATAACTTTCTAAATTTATATGCTTCTTAAGGAGGTAGCTTGCCTTGCTCAGGTCAGGAGGGATGCTAATATATCTCTATCTACCTCTCACTGTCTATCCAATCCTCTAACTTTCCCAACCAGTTGAAGCTAATGTCCATCACTTCGGCTATCAATAATGACTACCCTAGCTTTACTCCAGGCCACAGTGTCTCAGAATAATGAGGTTATATTAAGTTAAAATAACCTCATAACTATCTCCCACACTCAGACCCTTCCACATCCAACTTGTCCTTCATTTTGCCTTCACAAGGGTGCTCATAAAACACCAAAGGTCTCCTTGTCAAGATTCTTCAATGAGTGCATATTGCCTACAGGATGAAATCCAAAACCTGCCCTGATGACCTACTCCCACCTTAGTGGTCCAGCTTTATGTTCCAGTACGTTTCATCTTCAGAATCCTGTTCTACTGATGCACTCACACCCCATAAACTTACCTAGTTTCTGTGGCTTTGCTGATGTCTGTATGGAATTCACTTCACTATCTGTTGAGATTCTTTTTAATGTGCAGCTCAAATGCCAACTCTTTTATGTAGCCTTTCATAGTTTCTTTATTTAATGTTGATTCCTGACCCCCTTGTACTCTAGTGGAATTGTCACATTTTTATAATATGCATTTCATAAAATTAAATGTAAGCACTGTTCTCAGCTAGTAGGTTGTAAGATTCCCCAGTATATGTTTTGCATGGATTGGGTGCTTATATATCGACTCTATCGCTCCAGTTAGAACACCATAGAGAAGAATACTAATACCTTGAAATTGTATAATCAGTACCTTTTATTAAAATCCAAACCATGTCCTTATTAAAATTCATCCTAACATTGAAAACCATTTCTCTAATATGTAAAAGCCTCCTGCATTGTGCATGGCATGTATTAGGTGTTCAATAATTGCTCATGGGAAGTTCATCGCTAACATAGGATTAGCACCCATGAGAAAATATGTCAGCATCATCAGTATGTACAAGCTGTGCTTTTATGTAAAATCCCAGCTCTTCTGGGCTGAACCTCACTCTCACTTTGATAAACATTTCTTTACTACTTTCATGCTTTTTTGGATTTTATATCCAGCACTCACTATGGCACCCAATTAAGTACCATTGGCAAAACTCAATGATTATATTTTGTCATCAATCACACAGTTAATGAAACATCTCCATGGTATCTCCATAGGGTTGACTTAATATGAGATGCAGAAGTATGGAATTTAAAGTTATCGTGAAAATGGTCTTTATCTTCAAAATTATCACATTACTTACCCTACACTAAAATGATTGCTTATGTGTCTTTATCCTCCTGGGAGATTATAAACTCTATGAGGACTGAGGCCACATCTATCTTCTGCAGTTATAGTCCTTAACACCAATAGAGTCTTGATACATAGCATATGCTCAATAAATATTTGCTGCCTAAATGAAGTATGTCATACTAAATCAGCAATGGTCTGAGGGTTAGCATAATTAAAGTCCAGAATACTTCCACCTTTTTTTCTCTAAGTTGAAGCAATTCTAAGGACTTCCTTGAGCTAAATTGATCAGACAATACAAATTTAAGACAATGATTTAGGAGTTTAAATGTGTTTGAGACAAAGTTTGGTTTTCAAATATTCATGGGCTGCTATGATCAGTGTACACCTGTGTCTCAGCAAATTAAAGAAAGAACTAAATAGGATCAAGAAAAATAAATGTATGAGGAACAAGGGGGCTTAACTACTTCCTCATAATGACTTCAGAGTTTACTGCATCAAGCCAGGTGTAGAATTTTCTGAACTCCCTAAATTGATTCTGCCCCTGAGCCTTGCAAGGTGTTATTAGTGAATTTCTTAGCCACCTAGGTGATTTGTATATCAGCTAATGCATCCATTCCAGCAGGTTCTCATTCTGACTCTATATTTTTTTCTCCCCTCAACCCAACAATACTTCCAGAGCCTCTTGGTAGCTGCTACTGCATATTAATCTTTGCAAAGTTGGTAAGGCTAAATTGAAGCTCCTTGGTGAAGACTATTTTCTAACTTTCTTACCAGGCAGACTGTTTCTTGATACCAGAGGGATATCTTGGCAATCTAAGCACCAACTCTTAAATGTCTTCATTGCCGAGAATCAGACTTTCAAGTAAAAATACTTTGCTCCTTAATAGCACTACTCACTGAAAGATTTATTGACAATCAAATATTATTCCTCCCCTTTTAAGCCAAGGCCAGAATAGAGTAATGAAAGAAAGGGCAATGTTAGAGAGAAGAGTAAGAAATGACTGGGACCCTACTAGGGCTACACTAATTGAAAGAAGAACCAGTTTGTGAGCCAAGACTCATCATCAATTGCCCAATTCCATGAAGGTGGGACATTTATAATTGATGAGAATCTGAAATACTAAAGGATTATATATTTACATGACTGAGGCGTAAGGACATATTCCTGTAACTTCAGTGACCCCAAAGGCTTCCTGGAAACAGGCATGATTTGGTATACAATTTGACATTACTCAAAGAAAGGGCACCTTACCCTTTTCAATAAGGACATGGTGCAGGGACCACACAGTTAAAGAGGCCAATCAATTGCTAATTTCTTGCCTTGACTGTGTCATCTTTATCCAAATCAGCATGCTATTTGAAATGTGCTGTCTTAATTAAATTGAGTTAGACTATTCCCATGCTGAAAGATGGACTCCATCGTCAACACAATGTTTTGTACTTATAACAAATAATATAGCAGAAGGATTTTCCTCTACTAGGATTCCTTTTTCCTTATTAGCATCATGAGTTATGCCACAAGAATGTAATCGATCCTTTGAATCTTGCTCTATGAAATTTGAAAGAGTTTGAGAGGTATTAATAAAGTATAACTTTACTTCTAGAGTGACATATTGTCCTTTATTTAGGAAAGAGTCAGCTCTTTGGTAAAAGATTATTAAACCTTAATGTGTCTGCTCATTAAGGGCAGAAAGCATGTCCTTTCAAAGTTCTGCATCCAATTCAGCACATGGCACCTGCCTAATAAATGTGACAATAGAAGAGCCATCATAACACGAAGCCTGCTAGTGTGGGCTCATTTCTGCACCTCACTGCTTCTCAGGAGCAACTAAGGTCTGGAAAGGCCAAGATAATGAGCCATTCACTGCAATTAAATGGGAATGACTAATCACAGGAGTGAGCAGGTCTTTAGGTTGGTTATGAAAGTCTCCTCTCTGGAAAGATGACAAACAGTGTTGATGGCAGTGAATGTGAGTCAATAGCCACACTGCTGTGGAGGATATTGATTTAGCAAGAGCTTGAGACCCAGTGTCTGAGTCACTGGCTGGTTCTCAAGGGCCTGTGTGTGATCGACTTTACTGTTCCCTTGTTTAATGGAGTGAGCATGATCTGAGTGGGACGGCTCCCAAATCAGCTTTTAGTCAAAGAGCAGGTAGGTAAGGTAAAAAATAAGTATCTGTTCTGGGAAGTTCAGGCTGTGACATAGTCTGAAAAAAGGAGCAGTACCACCCACTAAAACTTCCCTCTCTGCACAGGTCCCAGACCTCCCTCAAACACACAATTATCAACTCAGACAGATGACCTCTTTTTAAGTGACTCTTTCTCCCATACAGCCACCATTTTTATGCTAGTAGAAACATAAATGAAATTGACATTTTTCAACTTTCCTGGAATAAACAAAAAATCACTTGCAGATCCTGCCAAAAGGAGTACAAAAGATATTTTATCTCCTTCCAGGATTTGTGTATTGATAAATACTATGACACTGTGTAAAACCCTATTCTGTTGTGCTGTACATTTTTGTATGCTGACTTAAATACTCAGTGAGGAGGTATGTTTTAATATCAGTGTATGTGTGAAACAATCTCCAAAAGTTTTATAGTATCCTCACAGCCCTAAGTTTAAAAAGTGAAACAATTGGTTGGATACCAAGATGGCAGCAGAGTAGGCAGACATACAGACTCTCAGCTCACACCACTAAACTGGATTAAAAATTAATTTAGGAACAGTGTGAAAAACCAACTTTGGACTAAAAGAACAGGTCTCAAAAACCAAGGAGCAAAGAAGAAGCCACCCCAAACCTGGTAGGGAATGTGGTGGCATGGTTGGGGCTCCCCTGCTTCCATGAGCAAAGGGGGGCTGAGGCTGAGAGCCCAGAAGGGCTCTCATTACAAGGAGAAGAGCAGAAAATATTGCTCACAGCCACTTGCCTGAGGACTTGGGGATGAGGTGGGCTGAAAGGACTGGCTTGTCTTCCAAAAGGAAAGGGGGAGAGAGAGACAGACAGTGACAGGCAGAGGAATGCATGAGATGTCCTGAGAAGCTGACTCATCCAGTGCAGAGGCGGCCATAGCTGAGTGAGGGGTTGATCCCTCCACACAGCACAAGCCTAAAGTGGTTCCAGGTCTAGAAAGCTTTCCAGCTTCAATAAGCGCAAAAAGACACAGCTGAAAACACAAAGTGGGGAGGAGGGCAGTAACTCAGTTCTCCATGGAGATCTGAGATACACCTCCCCCTACTGAAGCTGAGAAAGCACCCTGCCCCCGGAGAGAGTAGCTGGCAGAGTCTCAGAGGTTACACCCACTGCATTCTTGGATACACTTTCAAATAAGCCCCCTGCTGAGATCAGTAAACAAGATTACCACAGAGTTAAGAAAAGTGAGAACAAAACAAACAAATCAAGACTTCAAAGCGGCTCTACTAGGCAAGGAGATCACAACTGGAAAACAGAGAAAAATGGGAAGGCAGAGAAGCATAAGTCATATGCTTCAACAAGATAAATCCTCAGAAAAAGTCTTGCATGAATCAGAAGTAATCAAATTACCAAATGCAGAGTATAAAATAATGATTATTAGAATGCTTAAGGATCTCAAAGCTACAATGGATGGACTTAATGAATACTTCAATAAAGAAACTGTAAACATCGAAAAGGACACAGAAATCATAAAGAACCAGACAGAAATGACAAACATAATATCAGAAATGAAGATTACACTAGAAAAAATTAAAAGCAGGCTAGATGAAGCAGAGGATTGAATCAGCAACTTAGAGGACAAGATAAGCAAAAGCATGGAAGCAGAAAAGCAAAAAGAAAAGAGGATTAAAAAGTCTGAGGAAACTCTAAGAGAGTTCTGTGACAACATGAAGAAAAATGATATCTGCATAATAGGGGTTCCAGAAGGAGAAGAGAAAGAACAAGGATAGAAAAACTCTTTGAAGAAATTTTAGCTAAAAATTTCCCTAAATTGATACAGGAAAGAGTCACACATATTCAAGAAGCAGAGAGAACCCCATTAAAAAAGAACTCAAAGAGACCCACACCAAGACATGTCATAATCAAAATACCAAAACTAAGAGATAAAAAAAGAATATTAAAAGCTGTAAGAGAAAAACAGTCAATTATCTACAAAGGAACACCCATAAGGATGGCATCTGACTTCTCAACAGAAACCCAAGGCCAGAAGGGATTGGCAAGAAATAGTCAAAGTAATGCAAAACAAGAACCTATAACCAAAACTTCTTTATCCAGCAAGATTATCATTTAAAATTGAAGGAGAAATAAAAAGCTTCCCAAACAAGAAACTCAAGAAATTCATCACAACCAAACCAATGCTACAAGAAATGTTAAGGGACCTGCTGTAGACAGAACAAAGCGGGGGGGGGGGGATATATATATATATAGTAAAAGAGGAATATAGATTTAAATAAAAAATGGCAATAAACAACTACATATCAATAATAACCTTAAATGTAAATGGATTAAATGTTCCAATCAAAAGACATAGGGTAGCTGAATAGATAAGGAAACAGGACTCGTACATATGCTGTCTACAGGAGACCCACCTCAAAACAAAAGAAACACATAGACTGAAAGTAAAAGGATGGAAAAAAATATTTCATGCAAATGGAAATAAAAAAAAGGCTGGGGTAGCAATACTTATATATGACAGAATAGACTTTAAAGCAAAGACTATAGTTAGGGATAAAGAAAGTCACTACATAATGATAAAGGGAGCAATCCAATGGGAGGAGATAACCATTATAAATATCTATGCACCTAATATAGGAGCACCTAAATATATAAAGTAGATTTTGATGGACATAAAGGGAGAGATCAACAGCAATACTATAATAGTAGAGGATTTCAATACCCCACTAACATCAATGGATAGATCCTCAAGAAAGAAAATTAACAAAGAAATAGCAGACATAAAGGACACACTAGATGAACTGGATTTAATAGATATCTTCAGAACCTTTCACCCTAAAGCAGCAGAATATATCATACATTCTTTTCAAGTGCATGTGGTACATTTTCTTGGAGAGACCACATATTAGGGCATACAACGAGTCTCAACAAATTTAAGAAGACTGAAACCATATCAAGCATCTTCTCTGACCACAATGGCATGAAACTAGAAATCAACTACAATAGAAAAACTGAAAAACACTCAAACACTTGGAAACTAAACAGCATGTTATTAAATAACGAATGGATCAACAATGAGATCAAGGAAGAAATCAAAAATTTCCTTGAAACAAATAAAAATGAGCATACAACAACTCCAAATCTGTGGGACACAGCAAAAGCAGTCCCAAGAGGAAACTCCAAAGCATTATAGGCAAACCTTAAGAAGCTAGAAAAAACTCAAATAAATAACTTAATCCTGCAACTAAAAGAACTAGAAAAAGAACAGCAATTAAAGCCTGAGAGTGGAAATAAATGACATAGAGGCTAAAAAAACAATACAGAGCACCAATGAAACCAAGAACTGGTTCTCTGAAAAAGTAAATAAGATTGATGAACCCTTAGCCAGGCTCACCAAGAAAGAAAGAGAAAGAACTCAAATAAATAAAATTAGAAATGACAGTGGAGAAGTAACAATGGACACTACAGAAATACAAAGGATTGTAAGAAAATACTATGACAAACTGTATGCCAAAAAATTAGACAACCTAAGTGAAATGGACAAATTCCTTGAAAAATATTATCTTTCAAAAATCAATCTGGAAGAATCAGAAAACCTAAATAAACCAATTACAACAAATGAGATCAAAACAGTTATTAAAAAGCTCCCAACAAACAAAAGCCCTGGGCCAGATGGCTTCACAGGTGAATTCTACCAAACATTCAAAGAACTAACTCCTATCCTTCTCAAGCTATTTCAAAAAATTCAAGAGGAGAGAAAACTTCCAAGCTCCTTTTATGAGGTGAGCATAATTCTGATTGCAAAACCAGGCAAAGACAACACAAAGAAAGAAAACTATAGGCCAATATCCCTGATGAATTTAGATGCTAAAATTCTCAACAAAATATTAGGAAACCAGATCCAGCAATATGTGAAAAAAAAAAATCATACATCATGATCAAGTGGGATTTATCCTGGGGAGGCAAGGCTGGTACAATATTCACAAATGATTCATCACATAAACAAAAGGAAGGACAAAAACCACATGATAATATCAATAGATGCAGAAAAAGCTTTTGATAAAATCCAGCACCCATTTATGATCAAAACTCTCAGCAAAGTGGGAATACAGGGAACATACCTCATCATGATGAAGGCCATCTATGACAGGCCCACAGCCAACATCATACTCAATGGGCAAAAGTTAAAAGCAATCCCCTTAAGATCAGGAACAAGGTAGGAGTGCCCCCTTTCACCACTCTTATTCAATATAGTTCTGGAAGTCCTAGCTACAGACAGCAATAAGACAAGAAGAAGAAATAAAAGGCATCCAAATTGGAAAAGAAGAAGTAAAACTATCATTATTTGCTGATGATATGATATTGTACATAGAAAACCCTAAAGTAGCAGCCAAAAAACTACTGAACTTGATAAAGGAATTCAGCCAGGTGTCAGGATATAAAATTAGTACTCAGAAATCAGAGGCATTTTTATACACAAACAATGATCTGCCTGAAAGAGAAATTAAAAAAACAATCCCCCTCACTATTGCAACAAAAAAAGTAAAATACCTAGGAGTAAATTTAACCAAGGAGGTTAAAGACTTGTACTGGGAAAATTATAAAACATTGATAAAAGACATCAAGGAAGATACAAACAAGTGGAAGTATATACTGTGTTCATGGGTAGGAAGAATAAACATCATTAAAATGTCCATATTACCCAAAGCAATTTATAAATTTAATGAAATTCCAATGAAAATACCAAGGACATACTTCAAAGATATAGAACAAATATTTTTAAAATTTATACAGAACCAAAAAAGAATACAAATAGCCTCAGTAATCTTGAAAGAGAAGAATAAAGTGGGTGGTATCACACTTCCCAATATCAAGTTATACTACAAGGTCATTGTACTCAAAACAGTTTGGCACTGGCATAAGAACAGGCATATAGATCAATGGAACAGAACAGAGAACCCAGAAATAAACCTGCACCTTTATGAACAATTGATATTTGACAAAGGTGGTAAAAGCATACAATGGAGTAAAGATAGTCTCTTTAACAAATGGTGTTGGGAAAATTGGACAGCTACCTGCAAAAAAATGAAACTAGACCACCAACTTACACCATTCACAAAAATAAACTCAAAATGGATAAAAGATTTAAATGTAAGTCATTAAACCATAGGCATCCTAGGGAAAACATAAGCAATAAGCTCTCTGACATCTCTCGCAGAAATATATTTGCTGATTTACCTCCACGCACAAGTGAAATAAAGGACAGGATGAACAAATGGGACTATATCAAACTAAAAAGCTTTTGCACAGCTAAAGACAATATGAACAAAATAAAAAGGCAAACCACACAATGGGAGAACATATTCGACAATATGTCTGATAAGGGGTTAATAACCAAAATTTATAAGAAACTTGTAAAACTCAACACCAGGAAGATAAACAATCCAATCAAAAAATGGGTGAAAGAAATGAATAAACACTTCTCCAAAGAGGACCTACAGATGGCCAATAGGCATATGAAAAAAATGTTCAACATCACTAATCATTAGAGAAATGCAAATTAAAACCACAATGAGATATCACCTCACACCAGTCAGAATGGCGCTCATCAACAAAACAACACAGAATAAGTGCTGGCGAGGATGTGGAGAAAGGGGAACTCTCCTGCACTGCTGGTGGGAATGCAGACTGGTGCAGCCACTGTGGAAAACAGTATAGAGATTCCTCAAAAAATTAGAAATGGAACTGCCTTTTGACCCATTTATCCCATTTTTAGGAATATATCCCAAGAACACCACATCAACGATTCAAAAGGAGAAATGCATCCTCATGTTTATGAGAGCATTGTTTACAATAGCGAAGATCTGGAAATAGCCCAAGCATTCAACACTGGATGAATGGATTAAAAAGCAGTGGTACATATACACAATGGAATACTATGGGGCCATGAAAAGAAGAAAATATTACTTCTTGTGACAACATGGATGGACCTGGAAACTATTATGTTGAGTGAAATAAGCCAGGCAGGGAAAGAAAATATATGACCTCACTCATTTGAGGAATTCAATGAACTGAGGACCGGAATAGAGACAGAGGCGGGATCTAAGGATCCAGAAGGAAAGCAGACAGAGGGAAAGGGGATGATAGGGGTATAGGATGGGATGAGAGCAGAAAAGCAAATCCTGGAGGAAAGAGGGGGAGGGCGTTATGGGGAGGGGGACGGGGGAGGATGGACTGGGAATATGGGGGAGGGAAGGAAGTATTTAGGGGGACACTAGAATCTATGTAAACACAATAAATTAATAACAAAAAGTGAAACAACTGTTTAAAATCTAAGTTCGATTACAGATTTCATGTAGTTTATATAGCAGGTGTGTAAACAAGTCAAGTATGAAAACAAAAGAAACTAGACTCCCACTCCACTCTGTTACAACTCTCTCTGGGAACAAGAACTAGAGGCTTAAACAAACCAGGGATCTGGGGCAGAGAATAACAAGGTGGAGAAGGGCCCCACCTTCAGGCTCCAGAGGGACGTGAAGAAGAGCAATGTCAAGAGAGGCAACATATTTGCTTTGAATAAGTGGAAAGCTGTTGTGTAGAAGTGAAATCACATTTATTCTATATTGCTCCTGACGTAGAACTGATAGTGGTGGGTGGACTTTGCTGGAGACCATGGAGTTGCAGTGGGCAGAGGCCCATTCCAAAAGCTATTGCTATGCAGAGCAGCATGAATGGTTAAGTAGCAGAGACATCTACAGAAATGTTCAAAAAGGAAGCTATTTGAGCACTGGTTGGGAAGACCGTAGATGGCATGCATATTAGTTGGGAGCTTATCAAAAGGCAAGCTATATGTCTTATTCTAGTAATGACAGTATAAAAATTTCTGAATTCCATCTATTTGCATCTTAAAATAGCTTATATGGAAAGATACATAACTCAAGGCATTTAAATAAAGAACTTGCTGCCCCACATGCAAAATATAAACAACATGATGGATAAAAGAACAGTAGGATTACTTTCTCAGAGAAAAAAATATGAATGCATATTTAAAAATAGAGAGAGAAGAGGAAAATCTTACTTAAGAGGCTAATTGAAAAGAACAAGAGGCTCTAGTTTATACAGAGTTTTGCACATGCACAAGTTTTCCAGGGCAAAAATAAATAAATAAATAAGAAAAAACATTGAAAATAGTTTGACCTTATTAAGGTAGCGAGTGGATAAGCTACAGAGAATTTTAGGCAGAGATCTTTAGAGGAACTGAGGATAGTTTCTTGCTTAAAATTAGCTCTGGGGAAAAACAAAGAGAAAAATATCATATTTCTATTTGTTGCCTTTGGAAATTATCTTTGCTTCCATTATTGTTTTACAAGATGTGTGTGTGTGTGTGTGTGTGTTGGCTTTAAAAGACTTCTTTTAAAAAAAACAAAAAAACTAAGGTTCAATATTCATTGCTCTAATGTACACCCATGACTCCAGTCACCTAATGATTAAAACTCAACAATGCAGAGGAGAGGGATAGCTGGCTAGGCAGATGAGCTAAACAAATTAACTCTCTACTGGCAAGGCAACTGGGAGAAGAAATGCCACAACTATTTCACTGTTGATTTTAAGAAACCCTGGCTACTTACGAAGCATGAAATGTCCAATCTGCTCTTAATTGTAGATTCGAATCTTTGGTACTTTAGCAACACCTTGATTTCTTCTAAAAGCTTTAATTTTTAATTAATGCTAACTACCAAAAACCATATTGTAGTTTGTTACCTTTTTTTTTTTTTTTTTTCATTTTTCTGAAGCTGGAAACAGGGAGAGACAGTCAGACAGACTCCCGCATGCGCCCGACCGGGATCCACCTGGCACACCCACCAGGGGCGATGCTCTGCCCATCCTGGGCGTCACCATGTTGTGACCAGAGCCACTCTAGCACCTGAGGCAGAGGCCAAGGAGCCATCCCCAGCGCCCGGGCCATCTTTGCTCCAATGGAGCCTCGGCTGCGGGAGGGGAAGAGAGAGACAGAGAGGAAAGCGCGGCGGAGGGGTGGAGAAGCAAATGGGCGCTTCTCCTGTGTGCCCTGGCCGGGAATCGAACCCGAGTCCTCCGCATGCTAGGCCGATGCTCTACCACTGAGCCAACTGGCCAGGGCCCTTTTTTTTTTTTTTTTTTTTTTTTTTTTTTTGAGATAGAAAGGTCTCTAAGTCTATTAGAGTAGTCTTCAAGAAGGCAAAGTTCATGTGTTCCTTGTTTAGTATTCAAATTTGCACATGAGTAAAAATCGAACACCCAGCAGACACTCAAAACATACTTTTGAAATTAAAGAATGCAGTGACTCAGTCTCTACATTGACTCCAGAGAGCTCTCTGTAAAGACGGTTCTTAAGCAATCTGGACCAGCCTACCCCTTCAGCCTCCTTCACACCACTGCCAAGCATGTGCCGTGCCCTCCATCCGTCATCGCTCAGACAAGCTCCACTCTGCCCCTAGCCTGTACACATGCTCCCATTTGAGTGGGAAGCCCTATGTGCCTGCTGGGCCACCACTTACATTTCACAAACCAGCTCAAGGATCAGCTCTCAGAAACTGGCCGGAATTATTGTGAGAAAAGTCCCTCCTTCCTTTGCAATCCCGTAAATCCTGTGCCTGTCACGTGTATGGTGGTTCGCATACCTGATTTCTGTGTGCCTTTTCCCCTTGAGAAGAGGGCCATGGCTTATTTGGAGGTATAAGAGGAGCAATTTTATAGACACTCAGTGTATACCCTTTTTTATTATTGTTGCTGTCATTCCTTGTTTTTAAGTATAATGTTTTTCTCATTACACAAAATGATTGGGAAAATATAGAAGTAGATAAAGCAAAAACTCTACCCTCACCAATTCTATTCCTTTAGAGCAGGGTTCTCAAACTCAACTCAGCATGTGGGCCGCAGAGCAAGATCACAGCCGTTCGGTGGGCCGGGCCACACTAGGTCTACAAAAGGCAACTGTTACGCAACACTTTTCAGTGTCACAAAACGACCAGAAACTGTAGTTCGTGGATTAGTCTGCGGGCTGCACAAAATTGTTCAGCGGGTCACATGCGGCCCGTGGGCCGCAAGTTTGAGACCCCTGCTTTAGAGTTAGCCACTTATATCTTATTGTTGTGTTCTTTCAGAATTTTTCTGTACATACAATTACTTAAGAAATCTCTGGGCTGTGGACTAGCACATAGACATACAGATATGGATATAAACACATTGTGATATTTTGAAAACAAGTTATTAATATATTTATACCAAATTGCAACTTAATTTTTCTATGTAACAATATGTCCTAGATAGCTCCTATGTCAGTATACATAGAAAACACATGTTTTCCTCAGTTGAATAGGATTCCATAGTATAGAAGTATATTTTATGCAATTTAATCTACTCTGCATTCCTAGGACTTAGCATAATGCTTTACACTTAATAAATGATTGGATCCTAACTACAATTCAAGGTAGCCAAACATTTTGATGAATATTTTCTCTCCACATACTCTAAGCCTTTCCTGAAATAAATCAGGTAACCATATTCTTATTCTAGTTTATTGCAGGTAAGTAAGTAGCATGTGATCTGGATGTTGATATTCAAGAAGATACATTATTCATAAGATGTACATTCCTAAACCAAGAGCAAAGTACAAGAAAGGCAAAAGGAGAGGGATTTAATGAAGGAAAGCAGGAAACATGGGGTTTTCTGGATTTCCAGAGAGCTGGGACTACAGAGTAGCAGGAAAGAAGTAACTTGGAAGACTTCATTCCTGTGCTGCGTCTGCCACTCAGGAAAGCCCAATGCCCTCTAAAACTATCACACCAGGGGACAAGGATGGGTGTCTCTGTCTTTCTTCATATTGCCTCTCCAAACTTACCTCCCAGTATTTACCTATAACACACTTGGGTCTACATTTCATGTCATTTATTGATTCAAGAAACATTGTTGACTGTTTATTAATCACTATGCAAATGATAATGCTCTGTGTGTTGGGAATAATTGCAGTTGTCAAAACAAAGCCCCTATCTAAGTAAATTTTATAATCCAATGGTATAGGCAGACAATATATACATAATATGATATATAATCCACTGTCACTTACTGGTATCTGCTATTAAAGCACAAAGGAATATAAAAAAATAGAATAATTTAGGAATAATTTAGGTAGGATAATGAAGGGAGCATTATTGGAGGAAGAGACATTTGCCCAGAGACTGAATACAGTGACAAGGTCAGCCATGCTAGTATCTGGCGGGAGCCAGCTTTTCTTTATTTAGCAGATGGAGTGGGAAGACAGCTCAGTTTTGTGTGCCTTCCACAGATCAATGGGACCCTCCTTCCCTTTCTCGTCTCTGCACCAATTAGCTGTATGAGCTTGAGCAATTATTTATACGCTTTGTGTCTTGTTTTCCTCATGTGTATAAGGACTTGAATTAGTGGCTTCTCTGGTCCTTCCAGCAATAACAATGATGTATGGTGTCATATTTCTTCAAAATAAGAGTATTATCAGCAGACCTCACTATCTTCACAAAATAATTCTTCATGTGTCCCTTCCTAGCATAAAGAGAGCCATGCAGACCACTTGGCAGCGGCGACGGCAGGTCTAAGGGTTTCTGTCATCCCTCACCTTGCCCAAGTGCCTCGTCCTCTTGCTGTTCATGATCTCAAAGTAATGCTCCTTCCCAGGAACCCCCTGCTGAGCTGGAGTGCTATCATCCACGTGGGAAGCCCTGACAAGAGAGCCTGTCGGGACCCAACATTACTGCTTCATTTCGCCAGAAAAATCTTAGACGCTGGGAGCGAGTGTGTGTAAGGGAGTGGCCGTAGGGAAAGATACAGGCTTTGGAACATCCCTCCTGGCTTTCCACCCTAGCCCTTTCTTTTACTAGCAGTCTGATCTTAAACAATAATTAAAAATGGCTACCATTATTAAGTACTTTAATTGTCAGTGCTGAGCACGTGACCTGAATTTATGTATGTTCTACCACAGGGATATCATGAGTTCCTACTATTACAATAAATATTGGTACTCTCATGTCACCAATTTTCAAATGCAGAAACCGAGGCTGGAGAAAGATGATCAATGACTTTGTTCCAAGACCACAAAGCCAAGTGGAGTTAGAGGACAAGCTCAGGTCTAGCACCAAACTTCATGCCTTCAGGCATGAGCAAGGTACACAGTCCCTTTGGACTCAAGTTTGTTCATCTATAAAGCAGGATAATAATACCTTGCAGCTCTGTGAGGACAAAAAGCTCGGAGTACTAGCACTGATCTCCACAGATCTTAAACTTGCTCTAGCTGGAAGGGTGTGAGTTTCTTTCGCTGCTGTCGCCTCCTTCAGCCACTACTTTGGGGTGTCTTCTTGGCCAATAGTGAGTGTCCTGGACTTCCAAGTGAAAGCCATAAGGGACCTGGAAAGCTAGCAGGGATGAAGGACTTCGGTGCTCAGCTTAGAGACTGCCCACACAGCACGTTTCTGTCTCAAAATTCAGCCAATAGGGATTTGTAAATTATTTATACAAAGGTATGGAACTAGGAGATGGTTTATCAGTAAGAGTAAATAGTCAGCCGTCTCTGCCTAGACCTGTCTGTGAATTGTAAAATTCTGAATTGGCGGAGGCCAGGTTAATGAGGCATACTATAGCTATCTGTCAGATTATGCTAAGTGTTTTTAAATAACATAATTTCTATTTATTTCATGATAGTTTTAAAAGATGCAGTGGAAAAAGGAACTTCTTTCATCTTACAGAGAGCTGGCATCATCAATTATGAAGTATTTAAACTATGAAAAAAATATAGATTCTTAAAATAAAGGAACAAGACAGAATTAAGGCAGAGTTATTATCTGAATGCCATATTAAAAGAAACATAAAAACTTGTCATTTGACTTACTATACAAATTGTCTGTAGTTACCAGAAGGAAGGGAGTGGAGGAAAGGAGAATAAATGGAGCCAAATGTACAGGGATGGAAAGTGTGTTGACTTTGGGCAATGGACACATATGCAGTGAATAGTTCACATGCTATGGGGATGACACCTGAAATCTGTGTGTTCCCATGGACTAATGTCACCCCATTACATTCAGTTTCTAAATAAAAACAAAAAAATAAATAAGTAAAGAAATATCAATTTTGATGTTCAACAAAGTGGGTAGCTTTTCCCTGACTATGTAAGCCTCTCTTCACTTCCCTATTATTCTACAAATAAAAAAAATAAAAAAGGAATAGATTATATGGCTTTTAAATTATATGATGCACAGAAAATATTTATGAAGAAGGATTTATGATATCTGGACACAGAGGAAGATGGACCAACTGCCAATGGTCTCACACTTTATTATTCCCATGTAGCATGATTCAGACCATTACCAAACATCTGCAGAAAACACACGCAAACACAGCAGAACCAAACGAATAGCTTCTTCTGCATTCGTTATTTTTGGTAGGAGTGATGTTGGATGGCTTGGGAATATAATGACACAATGACATATACAGTTGACTTCAAACAATGTGGTGGATAGAGACACCAACCTCCCAGCCCCCAGAACAGTAAAAAATCTGTGTATTTGACTCCACAAAACTTAATTACTAATGGCCATTGTTGACCAGAAGCCTTGCCAATAACATGAATAATTGACTAACACATGTTTTATATATAATACGTTGTATATACTGTAGTCATACAATGAAGTAAGCTAGATAAAAAAGTTAGTAAGAAAATAATAAGAGAAAATACATTTATAATATTTATTGAAAAAAACTCCATATATGCTTGGGCAGATATAACAAACTCATGTTTTTCAAGGGTAAATTGTAATTTTATGATTCTTCAGGATTTCAGATACTTTCCAAAGGACAAAAGCAATCTAAGTTTCCCAAAGAACAGGGAAGTGACAGATTAGATTCCAGAGACAATGCTTTATTCCCTTTGGCTCTTGTCCCTCAGAAGTATGAAAACTCAGAGTTCATCAGTTGATGTGGACCTTAAATTAGTTTAGGATAAAGAAATACATATCATTCTTCGTATTGTCCCTTGTGATGAAGAATATCAAGAAGGTACCATTCTGTGGGAGTTCTATTTTGTGCTTATAAATGTAGCAAGAGTAAAGCACAGTGAGAATGAGCTCAGATTCTGAATTCCCAAAGACCTGGATTCAAATCCTGACTCACTAAGATGTAACAGCACAGAGTGAGATGGAGTGAGCACACTGCTTGCACACTGTACAATCTTGAACAAGCTGTGCTCACTCACTTTACCTCTGTTTTCTGTCTGTGAACTGCAGATTATAGTAGTGCTGCAAGGAACACAAGAATTAATGCACATAAAAGATTTCGAACACTGTCATGCACCTACAGTAAGCCTTCAATAACTGTTAACTTACTCTGTAACACAGGGCTGATGATAATATTCGCTACACTTCATAAGGTTATTTTAATGCTTAAAAAAGACAATACCCAAAAATTGCTTCACATAATGGCTGGTACATAAATGCTCAATGGATGAGGACCCATTGTTTTTCAGGATCAGAGTAATTGAAGACAATGAGTTAAACTTGTCAGATTTATCTGTGTCTGTACCACCCTTTCTTAGATACATTGATACACTCAGTTCCATGTCTACTACCAAGAAGCTGTGAAACTATTAAGAAATTGTATAACTTCTAGAGTCTTCAGCTTCCTTGACCTATAAATTTTTAAAACTAGCCTGACCTGTGGTGGTGCAGTGGATAACGCATCGACCTGGAATGCTCATGTTTTAAAGGTCACTGATTGGAAACCTCAGGCTTGCCTGGTTAAGGCACAGACGACAAAGCAACTACTACTAGTTGATGCTTCCCATTCCTTTCCCCATCCTCTCTCTAAAATCAATAAATAAAGTCTTTTAAATTTTTTTATTTTTAATTTAGAAACTAGCTAATCCAAAGCACTTGCAGCTGTGAAACTGGTGAATTCTAATTCTTCAATTAGAGTACTGAAGTTGTGTTAAGAGAGGAGGAAAAAAGACTACTCTTTCTTAACCATTCCTAGAACAACCTCTGCTCCTGGAAACATTTGCTATTCTAAGCCATTAGTTCTATGGCTAGTGGGTTTGAAAGGTCATTCACAGGCTAGCCCAATGAGCCAGTACCCAGGCTGACCAATGGCTGTCATCTCTCTCTGCCCATCTGTGCCTGTATTGTAGAACTACTTGTTTTCTAACTGTTCTTCCCAGGGCCAAATGGAAACAAGATATGCACAAACTCAGAAGAGCCTCTGGTCAGCAAAGTTGTGAATGACCTGAGCACACACATTTGATCCTCTGCTCCCAGTTATGTACACACAGCTGCAATGGTTGAGGAATAGTTGACGTAGTTGACAGGTTGAGGGACTAGAGTGCTGAGTGAAGCCTGAGACTAACAGTCCAAGATGTCCCTGCAGAGTGCTCGGCTGATC
Source organism: Saccopteryx bilineata (assembly GCF_036850765.1). Taxonomy (NCBI): domain Eukaryota; kingdom Metazoa; phylum Chordata; class Mammalia; order Chiroptera; family Emballonuridae; genus Saccopteryx; species Saccopteryx bilineata. The sequence continues at coordinate 243,173,183 of NC_089491.1, forward strand.
TTCCAGAGGAAAGCCATAAAAAAGTTTCAGTTGAAATTGGCAGCTTTGATACTACACAAATTAACAGACATTAAGTGAGACTATTAGCAATAGGCTATCAGAATCTTTAGAAGCTCACCCTAATCATGAAAATCCAGTCAAAAGGCTTTGGATTCTATGGTCTTGATTCTAACACTAGCTCTGCCTATATTTCTGGGCCCTTGGGCAATTCACTGTCTCTTTCCAGACTTAAGTTTTTTGTTTGTTTGTTTTATCTGTAAAATGGCAGATGTTGGGTCGGGAAAACTAGATGACATCCGAGATTCCTTACAGTTCTGATTCTAACCATATGTCCATTAGAGAAAACTATCTCTTAGATAACTATTGACAGTCAGAGGGAGGGGTACTATTTTTCTGTGGGTAGTGGGACATTCTCAGAAGGAAGTCTCCACAGAGAAAGGCAGACTGTCACATGCAATTTTCAGGCCCAGGCTTCTGGATGCATCGCTGTCACTACAATTATCTTTTTAATAGGAGAAAACAAGATATCCCTTATGATGTCCCCACCTGTTGTCACCATCCACCTCCCCCTCTGCTACAGCTGCTGCAGCCATATTGGACCCTGCGATATGCTCTGTTCTACTAGCCATGGGTCTGCACTCATGCTGTTCTTTGACCTTGGAAAGCATTTCTTTCCCTTATGTACCTGTCTACTTAGCACCTCTAAGCCATGAAATTAACACCTCCGACTGCATTAACTATCATGGACAACATGAAGTGTCCCCTACTCTGAGCTCCCAGGCATTTTATACTTTCTTTATTCAGAGCACTAATCACCTTATGCCCGTGATGGTGAACCTTTTTATAAAAACTGCTCACTTTTACAGTGCTGGTCAACCTGGTCCCTCTCGCCCACTAGTGGGCATTCCAGCTTTCATGGTGGGCGGCAGAGGAAGCAACCAAACAGCGCCACAATTGGCCCACCATGAAAGCTGGAATGCCTACTAGTGGGCGGGAGGGACCAGGTTGACCAGCACTGCAAAAGTGGGCAGTTTTTATAAAAAGGTTTGCCATCACAGCCTTATGCTATAGTAGTTCATTTCGTTGTTGCTCTTTTGTACTTAATTATAAACTCTATTGGAAAAGGGACCCTGTCTATTCTAGTCACCATTGTTTCCCAAGTGCTTTGGGACCAACACACTGATTGACACATAGGAGATACTCAATAAACACTGTTGTGTTGTATTGTGTTGCATTGCATTGTGTTGTGCTATGTGGTAATATAGAATATAAATACAGGAGTAGGTGAATTGATGTAAGGAAGACATCGGTACAGTAGAGAGGAGCACTGGACCCATAGGAAAAGACTTAAGAACTTTGACTTTCTCTGGAGTCAACCCTGGGCATAGCATGTGGCACAGAGTGGCTCGTTAAACTTCTCATAGTCACTCAGCCTTTGTATGAATGAACTTGAATGATAAAGTTATGATGTCGATAGGATATCATAAATATAACACCAGTGCTGGATACCCATATATCTGTACTCATGAACATGAATAGAAAAAGGTAGCCTCTGATTCACATTTGCTACAAATCTCACCTTCTATTTACGCTTTCTCTGCTATTAAGCCTCATGTACCTTTTTATAGTTATTTGTATGTGTGGGTTAGCCAAGAAGAATGCACATGTGAATAAAGGATATTATGAGATGAAAAATAAAAACTAAAACAATGACCTCTCTAGGATCAAAAGAACATTTTAAGGACTGGAGCAGATTAGAGTTCAGGGTATAGGGCTCCCCATTTCCTGTAAGTCATACCACCTCATGGCTACCTGTTCTAACTGCTTAGAAGGAAGCCCTGCTTTAATATTTCCCACTGATGTCTGAGAACCAAACATACTCTCTCTTGGAAAAAGACATATTTATATGTGAATAAAAACAATACATAAAAATACACCTAAAAGCTGCCCTAAGTCCTCTCCACCTAACGACCTTATATCATAAATTTTATTTATCAAGAATGGCTTGCTTAAACCTCCTCTCTCTTTGCCCAATTAATGTCAGATCCTCATTATGCATTCTTACAGCATTGTGCTCTTTTTTTATCATATCACTTAATTACAGCTGTAATTAAATACTTATTGGTGATAATTATTTGTTTAATGTTTATTTCCCTTGAAAGATTAAAAACTATATAATGATAAAAACTGTGTGATCCATGTTTACCTCTGGAATCCCAACATCTAGTATGAGACCTGAAATGGAACAGATGCCCAGCAATTATTTAATATATGAATGATTATGAAATGATATAATTTTTCAGTATTGAGAGATTTAAGAATGAAAGGTTCACATCACACATAAGAAAAGGCACACTTGTCAGCTTCCCTAATGCCACATTATAACTTTGAAAACAGAAATGCATGTGTGTATATTCTGAGATGGGTTTGACAAATAGCACACTTATCAAAATAAATGTATTAGGACAAAAACTATCAATTTGAATTTGAGAGACATGATATCATTCTTCAAAGAGAATGTACTAGTAGAATATATAACATCATATTCTAGGTGTTTTGCTTTTGATATTTCTGGCTTCCCCACCAGATCAAGACTTTTTGTAGAGGAATATTGCTTACCAGTCTTGCAACCACCCTGAACTTACCATAGAACATGTCAGAGAATAACAGACTTCAATGAAATCATCATTGAATAAATGAATGACTGAAAGAATGGATGAATGAATAAATAAACCAAAGATACCTAGAAAGAAAAACTAAAAAATAAAATGAACCCAGACTGTAAAGCAAAAGTAAGTTATCCAGTAATGCCATCATTTTAAGTATGAGGAAAGAAAATATGTCTGTTTCCAACTGGGTTTCACCTCTATTTATTATTAATAAATGACTTCCATAATAAACATGACTTTTCTTGGGAAACCTACTAGATTTTCAAGAGGAAGCAACTGCTGTGATAAATTGGGAAGAAAAAAAAAAGATAGCCTCTCTTCCCGGAGCAGGTGCCTCTCAATTTGGTTTAAGTATGCATGGAAACACTCTCTCTCTCTCTCTCTCTCTCTCTCTCTCTCTCTCTCTCTCTCTCGCTGCAGAGACAATCCATAACGTCTTTCTCCTTCTGCATGTGCCTGACAGATGAAGCCGGAGCTGGAACGCACCTCATTGGCCAGGCTGTCACTCACTATTCTGTTCATTATGGGGAAATGAAGTCCATTCCAAGCTACGGGGGAGCACAGAGTAATTGGGCTCTCCAGTCTTTTCCCTTAGTTTTTCTCAAGTTGTATTTACTTTTTAAAGAATTGGGGGTTAGCAACTGATGGACAGACCATCAGAAAAATGAAGGCAAATGCACAGGATCATAAAGAAAATGTAGTGGCCATGCCTGGCTCTCTTCCCCGGATTTCTTTCTCCCACCAGCCGCTCCCTACTCTCTGCCTCTCCCCAGGTTTGCCTGCTGTGGGATTTTGTAGCTTTGCTGTTACTGGCACAACAGAGACCCATGAACAAGATCCCTTCTGCTGGCCTCTGTCCTCTCTGTGATGAGCTTCCCCTTGAGCTTTCTGTTACGAAAGTTCGTTTGGGATGTGGGCTGCTCTGACTGCACCTCTTTTCTTTTCAACTAGCAAAGCCATGGCAACTGAGCCCAAAGGGACAGTTCCTCTTTGCTGCATCTCATCACCAGTTCCCTGCAGAGGAAGCAATCATGAAAATGGTTTTACAGGAGCTGGGGGTTTCCACACGTATCCCTATTTCTTCTTCTGTGGTGGCAATTGTGAGGGTGGGATAAAGCTGTTTTCCTGTGACAATAACCCTGGACCCTAACTCAGTAAGACCAGGATTCAAATTTCACGTTTGCTTCTTTTTTTTTTTTTTTTTTTTTTTTTTTGAAAGGAAAAGAGAGAGATGAGAAGCATCAATTCTTCGTTGCATCATCTTAGTTGTTCATTGATTGCTTTCTCATATGTGCCTTGACTGGAGGGCTACAACAGACCCAGTGACCCCTTGCTCAAGCCAGCAATCCTGGGCTCAAGCTGGTGAGTCCACGGTCAACTGGGTCCTCTGCATCCCAGTTCAACACTCCATCCACTGCACCACAGCCTGGTCAGGCTATGTATGCTTCTTAATAGGGGAATGATCTTAGGAAGTTTAATTCATTTCTCTGATCTTGCTTTAGTGTTTATATAACTTTCATGGGATGACCAAGGATTAAGTGATGTGTCCGGTATAGAGCTGGTACACAGCAAGAAAAATTTGGGTCTCTCTAGTCCTATTAGTGCCCTGTTGTAGCATATTTCTATCCCAAAGTTTCAATCATTGCTGTAACTTCCTTATCCCTTTAAGAGGAGAGAATCTAGCTAAAAATAAGTAAATATGACATACAGGGTACTCTCTCTCTGAACTACAATGACCTAGTAAATGACCTAGTAATAGAGAGGAGATGAGGTATCATTCTAAATGGAGGCGTGCCCATCTCCACCCCAGCTTCCTAATCATCCTCTGCTTGATCAGTCTCTTGGAAGGGGTCCAATATTTCTATAAGTACCGAAAGCTCCGTGACGATTTCTTCACATTCTGCCTTCTGGTGATAGGGTTTTGGAGCCAAAGGTGGTTGTTATTGTTGTGAGGGCTTCTATGTGAGACGACAGCACCCTGTGTCTAAAAATCTACCCCCGAAAACATAGTGTTCTGTTGATTTCTTCACTGACTGAATTCTCTCTCATATACCTGGAACAATGGACTTTAAAGCACAATACAGGGTACAGAGATATGTGATAGAATTGGACACCCGAAACCTGCATAATTATGTTAAGCAGTGTCACTCCAATAAAATTCAATAAAAATATTTTAAAAAATTTTAAACAGCTTTACACTTATGATATGCTCCTGTACTGCATCAAAACATTGTCAGTAATCAGGATTGAACCTTTAGAGATTTTTTTAAAGATCTTACTTATTAGTTTTAGAGAGAAAAGAGAGAGAGAAGGTGGGGAGGAGCAGAGCAGGAACTGTCAACTTCTGTATGTGCCTTGACCAGGCAAGGCCAGGGTTTCAACCAGTGACCTCAGTGTTCCAGATCGATACTTTATCCCCTGTGCCACTATAGGTCAGGCAAGAAATATTTTTCAAACACAGATATTTTTCTGCATAAAAGACAGAAGAGATGTGAATGTATGGCTGTGTTGAAGGCAGTGAAAAAAACCTTGAATGCTTCGCAGAGTCTGTTTCCATGGTCTGATTTTGCATCAACAGAATGGAAATGAGTATCCCAGGAGAAAGCTGAGGGACTCAGAGAGTACTCCTTGTAGCTGAAACCGTGTGTCTTACAATGGAAGTCATCCCAATACAGGAAATCATCTACTCTGTGGCATAATAAACATGTAGATGAAATCAACATCATCATATCATGTCTTCTGTGCAATATCTCTTTTACATCTCACAAAAATAACCCAATGAGTAGACAAAGTGAAGGCTTAAAGAATGTAAGGATTTGACTCAAACGCACCTTTTTAGGGAGTGAAAGAATGTCACATTGAAGCCAAGATTATCTAATTCTAAGAAATATAATCACAAATACCAATAAGGACAACAACAACAAAACACACCTTTCCTGCTCTTTCCCACCCTCAAATCATATCTCTGTATGAGATTCTTTCAAGTCTGTAAGGCTGGTTATAACCTGCCTCCTCTCTTCCCCATTATCTCTCAGATCAGACTTCCTACCACTGTCCCCAATTGCTCCTGCATCCCAGCCACACTGACTGTTCTGATGCTCATCAAATATGTCAGAGGCATTTGTGCATCAAGACCTTTGTAGCCCAAATCTTCTTCCTCAAAGGCTCTTTGTCCATATTTGACCAAGCCTTCGCCTTTCTCCAATATCTGTGCCGTTGTCTTATTTCTCAGAAAACCTACCCCGAATAACTTATAGAAATTGCAACCCATCTTCTCCACCCTACTGCAAACTTGATCCCTTCTAATTGTTTAGTTTTTTCCAAATACTTGCCATCTCCTACCAATCTCTCTGATTTACTTCCTAAACATCAGTGCAGTGACAGTCTCCCATTAGTCCAGAAGCTCTGTAACCATATGGCTCTGTCTCTCCTTCTTTCCTGTGTCTAGAGAAGTGTTTGAGTGAATGATTGAACTAAGACGTCTGGTTTAACCTTTTTTTTTTTTTTAAACACTCAGGGTTCTAAACAATAAAATTTTTAAAAATCCAGCTGCAACTATGGATGAGTATAAAGTTGTGGCTAGGAGAGCATTTGAATGTTCCGTTAACTACAAATTGATGACTAACAGGAACTTGAGGAAATCAAGTTTTAAGAATCTATAGTTTAGAAAGCAGTCAGGTCTTGGTTTGATTGCATATGTCATTTTAGAGCATAACTCTTTAAAAAAAAGAAAAGAAAAGCAGCTTAATGTTCACAGTTAATTTGCCAAGGATGACTTGTTAAAAAAAAAAAAAAGCCTTAGAAAATAAAACAAAATTACATCACAAAAATATTCACTTTTTACTTGGTTGAGAGAAAATCCAAAATTAAAAAAAAATAACCCTATAATAATAAAATCAGTAGTAATAAAAATAATTTAGTATTGTCTGTGTAATACCAGGATCATGATTACAGCCCAGCCTTATCCTCTAACAAGGGCAGCTAAGTCTGATTTTTCCTCTCTGTGCACATTCCCTGGTTCTCTGTGTCTGTCCTTCCTGGCTGCGGTTCTTCTGATCAGATTTCTTAAGGTCAAAAAACTTCCACTTGTTCTACAAAATGTTATTATGCACAGGTCATCTATTCTACAAAGTCTTCTTTTTTTTTTTTTTTTTTAAGCTGGAAACGGGGAGAGACAGTCAGACAGACTCCCGCATGCGCCCGACCAGGATCCACCCGGCACGCCCACCAGGGGTGACGCTCTGCCCCTCCGGGGCGTCGCTCTGCCACAACCAGAGCCACTCTAGTGCCTGGGGCAGAGGCCAAGGAGCCATCCCCAGCGCCCGGGCCATCTTTGTTCCAATGGAGCCTTGGCTGCGGGAGGGGAAGAGAGAGACAGAGAGGAAGGAGGGGGGGGGTGGAGAAGCAAATGGGCGCTTCTCCTGTGTGCCCTGGCCAGGAATCGAACCCGGGTCCCCCGCACGCCAGGCCGACGCTCTACCGCTGAGCCAACCGGCCAGGGCCTACGAAGTCTTCTTTAATACATCAAGTCTGATTCCTTCTCTAGGTCCTTGTACCGATCTCTTGTCTGGTATGTTAAAAGATGTATTATATATAATGTGATGTGGTTGGTTGCAAAATTGGACACAAATGCCTCTCATCCCTGTTTGCAGGCAGTTTTGCAATGTTACTTGACTGCCACTCCCAACGAAAGGTGGAGTCTATGTCTTCATTTGCTGAAGCTGGGATTGGTCATGTGACCTGCAGTTGCCAATGGACGTTAGCAAACTTTGTGACTAGGAGATGCTCAGTAACATTTGCTCACTGGGACTTGTCTTTTACTGACCGTGAAACTATTGTAACTGCCATCATGGGAATGAGCCCCTGCTAGCCTGTGAGTTGAAGATGTAAGGTCAAGTCTCCCCATGACCCCAGCTGACATCAAGCCCATGGCCAGACATGAGTGGGGCCATCCAGCCCAGCTGAGCCTTCTGTCAACTGTAGAGATCAAGGTAGAAAAAGATCTTAAAAGCTTAAACTAAATCTGTATACTTTATGTGGTATGTGTATAAACACATGTACTTATTTTAATGTGGGTATAATTATTACTGGATTGTAGCTTTTAATGGGAAGATCATTAGGGACATTTAAATCTGACTGCGCTTAGCTTTCACTGAGACTTTGAAATTATTTTTTCCAAATGTTCGGGTTTTGGAAAAAGGCAATCTGTGTTTATCTCCAATAGCCTTCCTTGATTTTTCAGACTGGCATTTTAAGGCAAATTTAAACCATATAGTTCATACTCATTTACACTTAAATTATACAACTAGAGCTTTTAACAGCTATTTAATGTCCCAGACACCTTTTGACCTTTTAAAGTGAGCTCCTAAAAGCCTTTCCGTCTCTTCCACCCTCTTCTCATCAGCTTAAGAGGCTGCCTTTTGCTCAGAGTAAACAAATTGAACGCTGAAACTTTTGGTTATTTTTCCTCGGTTTTATGACCTATGAATGTAAAGTGGCTTTCAGATGTGACATAACTAATTTTCCCATCCCTGTGAACCAATATGGGGTGTGCGTCACATTACACTTACTTATGAACAGCTCTATAGCCAGCAAATGAGGCAATCTGTGGGCTCCTCATTGGGAATCCAGAGCATATAAATAGATAATTACAAAACCTCAAGCTTCTGTGATATTTTTCATCTGAAAATTGCAAGGCTGCCTTTAGAATGGCATAGGCATATATCTTTAAACTTGCCATAGACACAAAAATACCTAGTTATACCTTTATATATTTCCACCCTTTTACAGATGGGAAAGGCTTAAGCTAATATAAACCAGGGAACCAAAGGTCCTCCCTGCAGGCTTATGGTCCTCTGAAGCACATAGGAGTTTAAGAAAAGGTCATCTTTTGAGCATGTGTGTGTGCATGTGAGTGTGAGAGAGACAGAGACAAAGAGATATAAAAAGAGAAACAGGGACAGATAGAGAGACAGTGATAGAGAGGGACAGTTAGAGAGGAGGCGTGAGGATGTAAGCATTGCACAAACCCCGTCTCTTTGGCACCACAAGGTTACTAATAGCTGGGGTTTGAATCTTACGTATCCGAGTCCCTATTTTTAGCAAGATAAACCTTCGTAGTGGCTGATTGTGCTCTACCACCCATCCTTATATAGCACTGTCTGTCTCACAGGGAGCAGATACTGTCTGTGTGGACGTTTCAAAGGTACTTCCTATGTCGTTTTCCTAATTCCCTTCACTGCTATTAATTCTAATCTCTATTTGTGTTCCATGTTTTATTCCCAGGGTCCACTGCAACATGTTTTCATATCTTCAGATCGGTGAAGAGAAATAAATATCAGAAATTTCCTGGGGACCACAGTGAGGCAAGGGAAGCAATCCATCAGGAAGAAAGCTGGAGGAGAACAGGCATGACAGGCAGGGGCTCAATTGTGTCTCCTTTGATCACTGGAGGGAGCAAAGCCCAGGCTGGCTGGCCTGGCAGGCAGGCAGTGCCTGAGCCCAGAGGGCTGCCTCTGCCACCTCCAGCCGGCCGGCCCCGCCCGCTCCTGCCCCCAGGAGAACAGCAAGCTCCAGTGTTCTGGATCGCTGCATTTTCCTAATAAGACTTTGCACGAGCAGCTAAATGAAGCTGGCTGCCCGGTTGAGTTGAATCCTAGCCCCATTTCAGTTTACCCATTTCCTCAGAATGTAATCTCACTTCCTCACTATTGGATTCCTTCAGGGCCTTGTAACTGATGAATAGAGGACTCCAGGAAGGAGAGGGCGGGAAGGAGGGGTGCAGGTAACACACAAGTCAGCTCACAACACATTCAGAAGGCAATGTCTGAAAAAGCCCCAGAATATGTAAATTTCTGTTGCAAGCGGACATCAGAAAATAAGTTGTGCAACCCTCAGCTGACATTTGCATTCCCCATATGACCATCCTGCCCCTGATGAAGCATCTTCTGTGACAGGAAACTCACTTCCTCCAGAGACACTTCCTTGCGAAGTTCTCCTGTGTATGCTACTGACATTTACCTCTCTGAAACTGGTTTTACAAGCTGTCACCTGCACCCTTGTTTTTTTTTATAAAGCCCAACAGGGAATTCCTCCAGTAAATCTCCCAGTTATAAAATATAAATGAGTCATTCTTGCAATGCAAATAAAAGAAGCAACTTGTTTTATTTTATTTATTTTTGTACAGAAATCCCTTATGAGCCCTTTGGATGGTACATAATGGATGAATTTGTTTGGAATACCTCAAACAAAAATGTCACTGTTTCTGCTCTGATTTCCACTCTCCACCCAGGAGAATAAAAGATTCGTTCTTCAACTAGTTGCAGCAGCAGAAATGGAGGTAACATAATAGCTATGTCTACCACTTATTGCCTACTCATCACCGTCGGCCCCATCACATCTGTATGAAATTTATACATATCATTATGCCTGCTTTCAGAAAAGAAAATTAAAGCTCAATTAAATAATCCACCAAAGGGAACACCTTCTCTTAAGTGACAGAACTGGGACCCAAATTTGAAACTATATGAATGCAAAGATATGCCTTCTTGATTATCATGTAATAATTTGTATGTTTCTTTATATATATGTACAAATAGGTATATTTTTTATAGTCAAATATTTTTATTATATACAAATAAATATATGTTCATATGCATATATGTATGTGTATACGGATTATTTATACACAAATGAACACATGTAATCTATCTATAAGTATATATAGCCATAAGTAAATATTGTGTTTGTATGTCTTAGAGCTAATCAGGGCCTGGGCTTGGCTTCATTTAATCTGTCGATTATTGTAGAAGCTTAACATTTCACGCAAGTCAACTGACTACACACATCTCTCCTCTTCACAGGAATTTGGTCATGTTTTCAGAGAACAGGGACAGTCCTTCACTTTCAGGTCCATACTCCCCTTTTACCAGATCTCCCTGCCCTCTGGTTTCTGGTCAACCTTGGCACCCCCGTCTATTGTGCCAGGTCTCTTTGCTGGCTCCTCTGAACTCCCCCACAAACAAGTCACATGTTAGTGAAGACTCATTCTTTGAATTACTCATCACCCGCTCCGCTTTCCCTGGGGAGAAATGGGGGCCCCTACCTTGTGTCCAGCTGGTGGACTCTCAGGGCCTCCTAAAAATGAGAACATCAGATGTTCCCCGCCTGTTATATATATGCTTTAAACTACATCTCATTTAGGTGCAATGTGGGCATCCAGGGTGGTAAAGGGAAGGACACTTTCACAGGATTGTGAGACAGAGGAGTGAGCCCCACTTGAAAGCTGACAGCAGAAAAGAAAACCATCAGACTGGGTGGGGGTACTCGGGCCCACCAGCCACTGTGGCCAGAATGGGAGGGTCAGTGCTTTTTATATTTTCTTGTTCAGTGAAGCCTTCCCAGCCTACCTCAGGGGAGAGAGCAAGGCCGGCGACAAATCACTTCTTGCCTGCTGGCCTTTCCGGCACAGGCTGACGAGATCTCCTTCACGGGGCTGGTTTCACTCAAAAACACACTTGCTGAGACCACTGCAGTCTGGGCCGGGGGACGTCCTATGCATTCATGTTTTATATTTGTTTATTCTCAGTGGAGAAGAAATCATGGAAGTTTCCAGGCTTGGTAAAACCCAAACTGGAATCAAGTTCAGAAGCAGCTGGCAAAAACCAATCTAAAAGTACTGTTGATGTTGAATTGTGTCTGTGTAGCTCTCCAAACCCCATAGCTTAGTGTGGGAGGGTGAAATACAGTTTGTGCTGAAATACAGCATTTGCTGCGAGAAAGGGCATGGGGACAGCAAACATTATGTGATCACCTTGCAGAAGCCAAAACAATGCCATTGTAGTCCACTGGAGGAGAAACAGTGCACACCCTCTTGTATAGAAAGTTGTGTTGTGTTGGGGTTTTCCAAAGAGAAACTGAGGCAAGTGAGAGAATCTGAGTTCACAGACATTGTCTTGTGCATGTATGCTTTGACGGACTGGTACTGGCTGCATCTGGGTCCCCAGGGAAAGAGTAGCACGAGTAAGCGGTGATGTCTGCAGCTGGCATGACCTGGGGACCCGGTGGCATGCATGCGGTGGCCTATCCCACTCCAGGGATTGCTGGACTTTTGGTGCTATCAGTGTTATTATATTTTACTTTAGAGCTGCTAAACTCGATTCATGGGTTTGCTAGAGTAACTAACACCCTTCAAAAGAGTTCTCAGGTCATAGGGATTGGCCCTCATCTGAGTCCATCAGTTTTACCCGGGCCCTTAGCAGAGGCACTAGATCCAGCTGGTCCCCATCACCAACCATAAAGCCCAGTGCCCCGCAAAGTACCTAACACCCTATGCTTTGATGCCTTTGTTATTGGTGTGGTAGAAGTCAATTTTACGATTGTTTTTACTTCCCTAAAGTATTACTTTGCAGTAGAATTTCAGCTTGTTCTGTATTATGTATTTTGCCCGAGACTCGATTTCCTCTCTAGTTGCCTTGTATATTACTATGGCTAAAATAACATGAATGGAGCCACGGGAAAGTAGAACCAGAGCTTCCAAGCCGGAGGGACTGCCTTACACGCCTTGTTCTTCAAACTTGGGAATATTAACACAGAGCAAAATAACCTTCGCACTGGGCGCAAAGTTACACTGTGTCCCAAAGAACTGTTTGCAAGGGTAACGAGAAAGCAATTATTCTGGCTACAGGGCTGATGACTACTGGAATGAAAATTAAAAACAAAAGTTTAAAATTAACATCGCTATGTTATGTAATCTGCACCAAGAGAAATGCCTTCCTTCCACTGATGCAACTGCTCCCTTCCCTTTCTATAAATACCCATTGCATTTGTTTTCTAATCAAAAGACTATTTGGGCTTTTGCCTGAATCAGTGGCCTGGCTTGTTATTCTTCTTCTTTCTTTTATTTATTTTTCTTATTGATCTCAAATAAATGCTTGTTGCCTCTCACTTTGAAAGGCCTTTTTATTTTTAGGTTAACACTATAAATAGAGTCTGAGGAGGTAAAGTGCTGTTATAATTTATTGTATAAGCAAGAATAAGGGAGGAAGACATGTGGCTTTTCTCAACTTGCTTCAATATCTAGCTGCATAATACCATAAGGTAGCCACCGCATGTTCCGAAGACTTGGCTGATAGCAGAAGTGACAGTCTTAGAGGTTCTTGGATGCGTCCACACTTCCGCAGCACACGCTGTGGCAGAAAACAGCCAGTCCAATAGAGCTTCCAGCAGTGCTGAAAGTGCTCTGCAACTGTGTGCCCCGGATAGGTAGCCACCCATTACATGTGGCTATTGAGCACTTGAATTGTGACCAGGGAAATGGAGAAGCTGCCTTTTTAGTTGTAGTTAATTTAGTTAATTACAAAGATTTAAATAGCCACATGTGTCAAGTGGCTACCATGTGGCAGTGCTTCTCAAGTTTTATCAGGGATAAGATTAGCATCTGTGGGACCCTGAGTCCCACAGTCAGGAATTCTGATTCAGTAGGTCTGGGTATGATGTAAAAAAATAGCATTTCTAACCGGCACTTGGATAACAGGCAGACGCATGTCCAAGGAACTCACTTTAGTAGCTGATGGATAAGGCTGAGATTACCTAACTCAGCAGTTAGCAACTAGGGACAATGGCCAGCAACTGGAGACAATTTGGGGAGTAACAATTTGGGGGTGGGAGTTGTTACTGGCATCTACTGACTAGAGATCAGGGAATTCTGATAACTCTTCTATGTCTGGGTCAGCCCCCCGAAACAAGGAATCACACAGCTTACCATGCCAGTCGTGCCTGCTAACTGCTTAACTGCCCATGCCTATCAGATTCTGGCTGCAGAAGCAGTGATCATAACATCATTTCCATTCAGTATTCACCTGTGTCCTTGACAGGCTGTACCATTATTTCTTTTATGTTATATTCACATTATAATTGATATTCAAATACCAATCCATTCCTTCAGACCTCAGACTGTTCCAGACTGAGAAGCTGAACGCTGGTGGTGGAGAGTGGCAGGAGAAGCTCCCCGCACCCTCTTGGCTCCTGCGGTAGGAGACAGGGCAAGCGTACACTTACCACCAGTTTCCAGTGGGAGGACGCGCTAGACAAATGAAAAGCATGCCAGACAAGAGCAGCAAGTGGCTTCTCTATTTGGTGTCCTATTTTGTCTCTGAGAGGAATGGTACCCTGGGTCTCTAATTTTTGTGTGTGAATCACATGAGAGTTAGTCATCAGGAGCTGCGCTGGCGGTGCTAAACTGAGAAGTGCATTAGGAAATAAAACAGAGGCTGGGAGCACAGGAATGCCAGGGATCCTGCTATTCTTCTAGCAAACAGCTTCTCCAGCCTTGCCTGGGGCCCACACTTGCCTTCACTCTCCTAGGCCTTCGTGGCTGTCAGACAGTGGCCAGAGCTGGGGAAGGTGCCAGTGTCCCGAGGAGTCCACAGTCAGAACATGGAGGCTGTCCTTCAACATCCCTGCAGTTCCTGGAGGCAAGTCACTGCTAGGGAGCTTAAGGGGAATAAAGTCTCGATGTTTTCTGTCTGCTGACGGCTCTTCAAATTTTAGTTCCTAAAATCACTCAGCTGGTCCACCTCCACCATCACTGAATTCTTGTTCCAAAGTCTCAGTCAGCAAAGTTTCACTCACAAAGTAATTTCCACTTTTATTTTTTCTCTTCTTTTTCCAAGTGAGAGGAGTTAGAGATACAGACTCTCACATGCAGCCTAACCAGTATCCACCCAGCAACCCCTGTTGGGGCTGATGCTCTGCCTATCTGGGGCCAGCTAGCAACTGAGCTATTTTTAGTGCCTGAGGCGGAGGCCCCACTGAGCCATCCTTAACACGTGGGGCTGATGCACTCTAATTAATCAATCCATGGCTGCAGAAGGGGAAGAGAGAGAAAGAAGGGGGAGGAGGAGGGATGGAGAAGCAGATGGTCTCTTCTCCTGTGCGCCCTGACTGGGAATCGAACCTAGGATTTCCACAGGCTGAGTCGTCACTCTACCACTGAACCAACTGGCCAGGGCCTACTAAACAGTTTGAATTTGGTTTTTCTGCTTAGCAGAGCAAGATCCCCTAGGTCTCTCAGGTGAGCCACAGATGTGAAAATGGAGGGAACTAATTTCAGGGTTATATTGCCCTTCCAGTTTTCTTTGTTGTTGTTGGGAATGAGAATCTGAAATCATTTGGCAACTATCATTATGGCCTGAACCTGCTTTCCTCTTTTAGATCCCCAAACATTTTATGATGCTCAGAAGGCCTTCTCAAAGGCTGTCCCGGTCACACTTGTCTGTATGACTCAGCAAGGGTTTGGCTATTTCACCATTGAGCCTTTGATTGGTAATACTCCATCTGCTGCCCCTTCGCTGCTCAGGATGGAGGGGTCACAGCACGTGATGGCACGGGGATGAAGTGCCTAGCTCTTGTGAGGAAATGAAGTCCTGTTCGCAGAACCCCGAGTTGGAGCCAGCTGATACCTACAGGCAAAGCTAGGTCCCAAAGATCACTCAGCCTCGTGGTCTCTAATCCTGCCTGCAGCATCCTAAATCCTCCTTCTCCTTCTCATGCCCACTGTGCAATCGAAGCAGTCACTTGGTCTAAGACTCCATTTCTTTTCCAGAACACAGAGTAGCACTGGCTCCCAGCATTTAAGCTGTGAATTAGGAGACACAGTTAATACCAACACAGTACCTCGTCCACAGTGGCATTCAGGAAACTGAATCTCTTAGGGTGGTGTCCACATCCTGGGGGCACAATGCCCAGCCCTGAGACCTGCACATGTGCAAGGGAACAAGGCCCTCTGAGTTGGCTGGGAGGCTCATGCGGGCAGGGAGCCACTTCTGCCTCCGGGCATGTGGGGAATTAAGCTGAACATGCGTGACTACACAGAGAATGTTGTATTATCCCAGAACACTGTTTTTACACTTTGGCTAATGAGTTTTGACCTGTGTGAATTTGGTCTCATAATTGTACAACTCAAATTTCCTATTAGCCAATCAGACCGGTGCTGTGATCTGAGCCGTGTCACAGGGCTCAGTCACAGGAGCGGGCACCATGGACTGGGAAAAGCAACTCATGTTCTCCTTTTCTGGGGACAGAGCTGGCTTTTTCTTTCCATCTGTGCACCCCAGCTTGGTGTACCTCCTCCTGCCTCCAGCCCCCCAAGGCCAGAATCACCAAGCATGTGGCCTGCAGCCATTCAAGGCCCAACAGTGCCAACAAGTCGAGGTGGTTCCTGGGTTGCGGGTGAGCAGGACAGAAGGGCCCAGATGGGTGAAGTAATGCCGGTGCAAATTCAGAGGCCTGTGAATGACCACATTGCCACTTAAAGGTAAACCAGCACAGAGGCCAGGTGTGAAAGAGTAAACAAGGAAGAGGACCTCAGAGGTGTGGGCTATAGTAGGCACACAGGCTGGGGGCTCGTGGGATGAAAGACAGGGATGCTGGAAGAGCCTGGTCCTCTGTAGCTACAGGAAGGTATGGTGCGCTATTTCTGTGACAGTGTCGTTGATCGGCTATTACTTGGTTAGGGGCATGTGAGTCCACTCTAGGGGCACACACACACCTCAAGGAAGAGCCTCTGAGCCATGGACATGGGGCTCTGTTTGTTTCAAGCGTTAAGGTTGTAAACACCGGCAGGCGGGCAGGCAGGGGTAAGTGGCTGAGGAGGGGCCAGGTGTTTGAACACAGCCCAGCAGCTTGGTCTGGCCTCTAGCATTATAAATTATGTAGCTGTTTTCATCTATTATTCAGCATAATTTATTTTGGACATTTGCATCAGCAGTTTATATACAAAATAAACCAGATGCCAAAAGGAGGAGGAGAGAATTAAAATGGACATGTGTGGATGCGTAGAGCGGTGAGGAAGGGAGGGGTGCGTCAGGAATTGGATGTCCCATCATTAATCAAACGAGGGCTGTGCAGTGACAGGAGGAGACAGAAGAGCAGGGTGAAAAGCACTGGGAAAAGCACCTGATCAACCCTCCCCCAGCCCCAGTCTCATGCACTTTGGGCATTTGGGTTTGGCTTGGGGAATGCCAGATCTTTGGAGCAAAGGGCAGCACCAGCTGAGAGGTGGGCAGCCGGGCCACAACCAGCTGAGGCGGGAGCAGGGATGCCTCGATGCCTCGCCAGTGGTGCTGGGGAGAGAATGGTCTCTGCTCCCATCCTCATCACGCGGCAGACCAGGCCCCGACTCTGGAAGATTGTTCTCAATGCTCCAGGGCCCGCTGAGCTAAATCTGTGGCTTCACCATGATCCTTGCTCATAGGCCAGTTTCAGGTGTGGAAATGGCTCGCGGTATAAGTTTGCTTTGTGCCAAGAAGTGTTTATAACCAGTTCTGGGGTACTAACAAGGGGCTGGAAGGGTAAGGGATAGGGCTGGGAGTAGGCAAGAAAGGGCTTTCTGTGTCCCGGGCAATTGTAATATTTAGTGGAAATGATCAAGTGGGCACAGAGGTTTTGTCCTGTTTTTCTTCTTTTTTTTTATTTCTTTTTCATATTTAAAGCCACTGATCCTTTTCCCGCATTCATATCTCATAGTAGAGGATGGGGGAAGGGTGAATAGTCAAGAAAACTACAGAGACAGGGGTCGCAGGGAAGAGACTGCGCCAGGGGAGCACTTAGAGAAAGAGACAACGGTTCTTTTTCAGCAGAATCAATAAAACATTTTGTTTTGTGTTTCTGAAACCTTCAGGGTATGACTGCAGACAGTTATTAAGCACAAGTTTTTCTGTAGCAGAAAGATGTTTCCATTGTTATAAATATAAATATATATATATGCAAGAAAGCATCCCCACCGTACCTTACTTATGGATCCGTGAGCTAGCCTCACACTGAAGCGCTGTGACGCTCGCTCTTGCCATTTTGATTTTGAAAGCTGTCTCCTTGCCACATCTGACCCACCAGCTCCTGTCATTAGCATCCAAGTGTTAAGCCAGAGAAGCTCAGTCTGGGAACACCACCAAAGTCGCCGGAAAGCTGCAATTCAGTTAATGTGCTCCACTTGTAGGCCCCGGTTCTGGCCTGAGCGTATTTGGGTGGAGTGTAGGGGTGGTGGTGGGGAACTGGGGAGAAGGAGGAGGGTGAAGAGCTCATTTGCAAGAACTGGCCGGCTGAGATAACATTTAGAATGAAAGCGAGGAGGTCCACTGCTTTGTAATCCTCCACAGCCGCTCACTTTGGGTCAAGATCGAAACAACAGCATTTTGCTATTAGTCCCTGAGCCAAGAGTGGCAGGAGGTGGGGACTCATCTCCCTAAGCCACCTCCGAGGGGGCCACTCAGCTGTGTCATAGGGTTGCTGAACAACAGACAAAGAACAAGATGGCTTGTAGCTTCCATCCATGTGTGCAGCCCTGGGATGCCCCGCAGATGGGCCTGGTTGGAGACGAGGATACGTTGGATGGCTCACTGTAGCTCAGCGCCCGGGAAGGGCAGCTGCGGGCTTGTTCTCCTGTTCTTCATCCTGTCACTGCACAACTCTTAACAAGTCATCCACATCCCAGAAATGCAGATTATCCCTTAGCTCAGAACCTAGCCTCCAAGTGACTGAGCCTGCCAAAGAGCCGCCGGAGCCCCCAGGAGTCTACCAGGATGCCACCGGAACAGAGCCCCAGGGGCTGACCCACTGGTCATCACCCAGCCAGGGGCACACCTGGGCCAGCCACTTTCCTCCCCCAGGCCTATGGCTTCTCCCGCTTGAGAAAGCACGCACTTTTTCTTTTTTCTGTAAAATGACAAATAAAACTGAACGACGTTGAGTATATTAATGATACCAGATGGTTTCATAAAATGTAAATAGAGCAATGAAGATACAAACAGGGTCCTCCTCATAATTAGCTTTTGATTTACACAGCCCGGAGGGAATTGAATCAAGTGCTATGTTTCTATCAGAGTAGGTGCTGGTCTATACTCAGTCACTCCTCTAGGCTCAGCCTTGCCAACTTTCCTGTCCCACTTCCCTGACCCTCCGGCCCGAGCTGAGAGGGCTCCCGCCTTGCATGGCACTGAAGCGTTGAAATAGACATTTGCAGTCATCTCTCAGGAATGCATCAACAGGCTGCCTAATTAGGATGGCCATGAACTACTCGGGGGACATAAAGAGTTCCATAAATGCACATTATTCTTGTTATAATCATGACACAGAAATAATAACTCAGCTTATTGGGCCATTTTCACAGTAGCAAATATGCCTTCATTTATTTGGCAATCATGCATTTCACTATTTATGGATAGAAACTATTCTTTGATGCCAAGGTCAGGTCACTGTGTAAAGCCGGTAGAGTAAAGATATTCTGATTTCTAGATTCACCCTGAGTTCAGGGAGGTTTGCAAAACCATAGCAACAGAAAACTATAGAAGCGTTGATTCTTTTCCATGGGCTTATGGACTCTCAGACACCCAAATAGTGGTTCCTTCACTTACTGGCTGGGTGACTTGGGCAACTTACCTCACTGCTCTGTGCCTCAGTTTCCTCATCTTTAGGATGAAGATATTAATGTTAAATTCCTCAGCAAGATTACTGTATGAATTAAATGAGTCAAGGTGAGTAAAGCACTTAAAACTGTCTAGCAACTTAATAGGTTCTGTAAGTATAATGGCATTCCTGTGACTCCAGTCACTACAGTGGAGCTGAAAGGGCTTTCTAGAGATCATCTAGCTTGGCCTCCACATCACACAAGACAAACCGAAACTGAGGCCCACAGAGGATGTGGACTCATCCACCGGCTCCTGATAGTTTTGATAGAGGATTTGTTTTAGCCCTGTAAGATCAGTATCAGAAAAAAGAGCCTTGAGTTAAGGGAAATAGAATATTCTTTCAAGGTGGAGTTTCACATCTCAATCAGGCATAAGGACAGATTAATGAATAGCAAGATGAAAGCACTATTTAATAATAATAACAGTTAACACTTAAGGGTTTATAATGTATACTATGTATTCCTCAAAGAGCTTTTCATGTGCCTGACCAGGCAGTAGCACAGTGGATAGAGCACTGAACTGGGACACAGAGCACCCAGGTTTGAGACCCCAAGGTTGCCAGCTTGAGAGCAGGTTTATCTGGTTTGAGCAAAGGTTGGGCCCAAAGTTGCTGGCTTGAGCAAGGGGTTACTGGGTCTGCTGTAGCCCCACAGTCAAGGCACATATGAGAAAGCAATCAATGAACAACTAAAGTGCCATAATGAAAAATTGATACTTCTCATCTCTCTCCCTTCCTGTCTGTCTCTCTCTCTCTCTCTCCCTCTCTCTCTCTCTCTCTGTCTCTGTCAAAAAAAAAAGAGCATTTTATGCAACAAGTCATTTAATTCACAAATAGCCTTATGAAGTATGTAATAGTAGGATTGATCCTTTACAGTTAGGGAACTGCACAGAGAGGTTAAGTTACTTGCACCAGGTTGCACAATAAGTGGCAAATGTGGGATTTGAAACTTCTAGGTGGCTGCAGAGCCCTCCATGAGTAGCAGAATTAACCTGAGGAAGAGATAAAGTATATGTACTCCAAATTCTCTATCAACCTGATGGTTCTTTCAACAAATACTTCACAAAACTCACCCTACATCCCCTCCAAACCCACCCCTATGCCTGTCAGACATTGGGATAGACCCTGAGGGTTGGGCAGTAGACCGGGAAGGCATGCTTCTTCTCTTGATGGAGCTGTAGTCTATGATTCTAAAATGCTACAATGTGTGTGTGTGAGAGAGAGAGAAAGAGAGAGAGAGGGAGGGAAGGAGAGAGTATGTGTGTGTTCATGCACACAGGGGACAGTTTGCTCCATTCCAGCCAAGACAAAGTTCTCTTCCATTTACACCCTCAAATGTGATGGTTGGAGGTTAAAAAAAAAGGTCGACTATGACAAACTCTCCCCAACCTCCTTCTTATATCCCTGGGGGAATTCCATCCCGACTTGATGACTCTTAATTATTACACAAAGGGGTCACTGATGACCTAAAGTAGCCACTGGTCCCTCCTCCTATGCACTTCCAGTTCTCCATGGCAGGGGCAGTGATGTGTCTGGGTCAGTGGTAGGATTCAGCCAGTTCACACTGTTTTGGCAGAACTGCTACCTAATTTTTTGTTGAGTTTGGCAAACCACTTGTTAAAATTGCACTTGTAACCAGGATTCTCTCTAAGTTGAGTGCCTGGGCAGAGGCCCAATGTAGAAATCACAAATTTATGTTCTTTACTCTTTTTTAACATTCATATGAGCAATGGTTATTCCAAGAGCTTGTGGTAATGTTCATTCTGTCCATCGGTGAAAAAAATTGCAAGTGAGGACGCCAATCAAGAACAATATGGAAATATCTTAAATAACAGTTTTATTGTTTTTTTCAGGTATTATTTAATATTATTTCATTAATATTTTATTTATTTTTATTTTTATTTACAGAGACAGAGAGACTCAGAGAGAGTGATAGATAGGAACAGACAAACAGGAACGGAGAGAGATGAGAAGCATTAATCATTCATTTTTCATTGTGACACCTTAGTTGTTCATTGATTGCTTTCTCATATGTGCCTTGACTGTGGGGCTACAGCAGACTGAGTAACCCCTTGCTCGAGCTAGTTACCTTGCATCCAAGCTGGTGAGCTTTGCTCAAACCAGATGAGGCCGTGCTCAAGCTGGCGACCTCGGGGTCTTGAACCTGGGTCCTCCACATCCCAGTTTGATGCTCTATCCACTGTGCCACCACCTGGTCAGGCTTCATTAATATTTTAAAACTATTTCTTATAATATAATCTAGTTTTGTGTACCTCTTTTATTGTCATTATTTAAGTATTAAATGCATGAAATAATAAACTAACTTTCAGTATATCATTTTTTTTATTACTTAAAATGGTCATTTGGGCAGAGAAGTGGTTGTTAAATTATTTGAATCCTACCACTGGTCTGGGTCAATCACATGCAGTATTTTAACATCTAAATTAAATGGCAAGTGAGTCTGGTATTCATTACTTTCACCACTGCTACTAACATCAAGCTAATGGGACCGATTTAATTTTTCTCTTAGGGATGGAACTTGAGAGGTCATGAAGGCCGATAAAGACCCAAATGGCTCTGTGCTGTAGAGAAAAAGAGAGGAAGAGGAGCTGGATAAACAGTCAACACAGTCCCTGGGAGCCCAAATCAGAGAATTCACAATAGCAGGGCCCAAGTCCAATGAGCAGTCCAAGAGAGTCCCTCAATAGCCACACTGAGACATTCATAACTCAATATATTCTAGTCATGATCCAATTTCACTGGCACAGATAGTGATTCCAAAATACACTGCATGTTATAGCAATTCAAGTTAAATGATTATATCTGAGAAAAGAAAGCATCGGCTGACCCGCCTGGATAGGCTTTCCAGAAGACTGGAATATGTGACGAATGCGGTCCTCACAGCCCTCCTCACCCAGAACCCGCAGACCCTCCCATGCCATTGCCGTGGCCACATCACTGTCAATGCCCCTGTGGGGTCCCCTTGAACTTGGAGGCAGCCCGGGTCATCCCGATGGCATCCCTGAGCCACCCGTGCTGTCATCTCCTGATGCGCTTCCGGGAGACACAGCCTACATCTTCACGACAACTTAGCACACAGCTCATCTGTCAGCTGTACACCCAAACATCTCCATTCTCGTGGTTTTGTCAGATCATCACCACTAATAGGATGTTGAAATTCATAAATGCATCTATTTCCAGGAATAAGGCTGTGTACTGCCACCTCCCAGTTAGAATCAGGAGAGAGAACTTTGCTGGGGATAGGAATCCCACACATCTCAAGAGGCCACCAGGCTTAGTTGAATTGGGGAGGTAATTTTTTTTTTTTTTTTTTTTGAGAGAGAGAGGCTGCTGAGATCTTTAATACCAAAAGTTTAAATATATCAGTGGTTGCAAAGCTTTGCCAGCAAGCTATGAATTGCTCAGAAAATCAGAGGATTTTAAAGCAAGGGGAGAAAAAAAGGCAATTTGTTCCCTCCTACCTTTACCCCCTTTCTCGCTTAGGCTGGGTTGCCTGTGGCTTTGTCTGGAAATTCTGGGCCCCAGCAGCATGAA
This sequence comes from Saccopteryx bilineata, assembly GCF_036850765.1. Classification (NCBI taxonomy): domain Eukaryota; kingdom Metazoa; phylum Chordata; class Mammalia; order Chiroptera; family Emballonuridae; genus Saccopteryx; species Saccopteryx bilineata. The sequence continues at coordinate 243,195,868 of NC_089491.1, forward strand.
GGACATCTGGAGGTCAAACACAGACTGTAGCTGGGAAGCCACCTGCCCCTCCCAGACTGCTTTCTCCTCCTCAGCAGGAGCAGTGGGGACTGTTTTGCTGGGACCCAGGCAACGAAGTATACTTCATTTCTCCACCTGAGACTTTCTGAGTACAGGAGCTGGGCCTGTGGCCATATGCAAAGAGAAGTGGCGTCAGGCTGTGACCCAGAAACTGACATGCCCATTTTCTGCCCACCAGGGCTAGGACCCTGGGGACTCTACCTAGAGAGCTTGGGTCGGGGTTACTCATTTTCTGAGCTGAGGCTATCATCTTTATTAGGAGACCTTTGCCCTTGAGATGGGAGCTATCCCATTCATTAATTACAGTAGCGACTCTGAATGAGTACTCAGGAGAGACTGGCGTTCACTCTTCTGCTATGAGAATAGCAATGTAGGTGACTGCTACCCCAGCCACTGACATCCAATTCTACAGTCGTGGTGGGGATGATGCCATAAATGCCATTCATTTGCATAGCACTGCATTTTACAGGATACTTTCAGACCAATTGCTCAAGTGTTCGTCCCGGGGACCCTGGGAGGTGAGCCTGGCAGGAATCATTAGCAGGGTCTACAGCTGAAGCAGCCCCCTAGTGGGGATCTGGAAGCTGAGATTTGGAAAGGTTAAACTTGCTGAGGGTCACACAGCATAAACACTTAACAAAATAGGGCTAGATCTCAAGTTTTCTGCTTCTTTTCAACAAGAACCTATTCATTTCATTTCATTACCTCATGGAAATAGAATTTCAGACACAATTATCAAAATCACTTATCGAGCCCACTTTGTCCTGCAGTTGGCCAGCCCTGAGCTGCCCACTGGTGCTCTGTAGCGTCAGCAAGGTGTGCCCGGGAACCCAGGGTGCAGTGCCCTGCAGTCTCCCTTCCTTCAGCTTGTGTCTTGTTCCCTTTCCCTGCCATAGGCAGCCCCTCCTGCCAGCTCTGGCTGCCAGGCAGTGTGAAGCTACCCACAAATTTATGGAGGAAGACTGGATCCTGCAGGGCCCCTAAGCATGCACCCAGGAGGCTTTGCATGAAAAATGATTGCACCACACACCGAGGCTGTTTAAACCTGTCACTTTAAAATATCCCCTCTCCTCTGCCTTAGGCTGGGACCAGGAGAGCAGACCAGGAAGAAGAAATCAGTTTAAAGTGACAGCCTTTAATTCCTGAAGCCAAACCTTGGCGTTTGTGGCATACGTTTTATGTTCTGAGGTCTCAATTTAAAGCCGAAGTGCCCCAAGGGCACACCATAATTCTCAGTAAGTTTTTGTACCTCATCCCCAGTTTTTTCCTTAAGAGAAAAAAAAATCCAAAAAGCTACATAGAATCTTCATGTCGGGGCTGAGCTTGGAGCAGGTTGGCACAGAGGCATGCCCAGGGCATGAAAGGGACAGCAAAAGATAGCCCAGGGAAGCCAGCTGGGCCTTTAATTGCTTTTCTTTTGTTAAAAGTTGCTGTTACCAGGTTGCCTGGAGCAAGGATTGAATGCTCAGCACTCAATTAAATTGTATTTCGTTATTAGAGGACAGTTATAACCTAGAGCCTAGAAATTTTTAATACACATCAAGGTTCTACCTTGTTCTCACCTCTTCCAGGAAGCCTTCCCAGACCAGCCTCTCTAGAACACTGAATTGCTTTAATAATAAATTCCAGAAGCCCTTTACTGAGTGCACTTTTTGTATACTGCTTGGTTAGTTTTATCATGTGAATAATCATTTTCTCACCTAATAAGCTCTACTATATCATGTATTCTCACTTGAGCATCTAAGGCATTGCCTTGACTATATTAGATATTTTAGAAAAAACAAATAAACCCATGCTAAGATTTTTATACAGAATGGGAAAAAATGATCAATTCAGAGGCTTATAAAAATAATGTCTCCCAATGCATCTGACACGCCGTTCTGTTCACCGTTTTTCTGGGGCCTAGCAGAGTGCTAAGTACAGTCAGCTTCTTGGAGAGAATTGTCAGATGAAGGGAGATGGGAATGAGTTTTAGCAGAAGTATGAAAACACCAGCTTCCAAATGAAGTGGAAAGAAAAGAACTATACTCATCTTGGTGTGGTGGTGGTGGTGGTGGTGGTGTGGAGGTGGTGGGACTTGTGTGGCAGACTTGTGAACGCTAAGTGGCACCCCGCCTGAGATCTAGACTGTAGAAAAGGCATTCACACTCCCACTCTGCCAGCAGCTGCCATAGCACACTGTGTTTCCCTCCACTCCTTTCTCCACCTCCCTGAAGACTCAGAGGGAGAAATGCTGACCTCAGGCACAGAAACACCAGCTTTGACCCAAAACTAGAGCAAGAGGTTGTCCCAAGAGGCCTCTGCAGGCACCCACCAGGCTCAAACCTGCTTAGTTATGAGATTATTAATGTTAGAAAGCATTTATCCAGCACTTTGCATTTCCAGACTATTTGGCAATCGTAACCCAGTTAATTAATTCCACACAAATAAGAGCATCATTAAAGGAGACGGTGTACACACAATCTCCTGGTCTGAGCCTGACCACGCATTGTGCGCACTCAGGAGTGAGGTGGAGCCCGATGCAGTGAGCTGTCAACTTCTTCAAAGTAGGGTGTCCCCATGTTGCAGAGCACTGCTCCATGGCCCTGATGATCCAGCCTCGTGATTGTTATTGTTTCCGAAATGTTGCCAATTTGAGTTAAGGGAAAATAGACAAAAAGCAAGGACTCCTCAGAGCCTGTGCTTCATCCCCACAATCTGCCACCACTCACAGTGAGGGTGGGTGTGCGGGGCTCTTGGCCACACATCTGCAAACAGATCTAACAACAAAGGCTGTCTGCATCCCTGTTTCAAGCTCCCTGCTAGCTGTACAAGTGAGTAGCCAGGAAGCCAACATAATATAAAGCAAGGGCAGGCCGGGGGCTCTTCCCTCCACTGTTCTGACACACAATAGTTTTCCTTCAAAGGGAGATTTCAGAGTGAAGTCAACTCCCTAAAGACCATCTAGGGCTGAAACATTGGAGAATAAAAAGGAATCTCCAAGGAATGTGGGTACGGCAAGTTGTTCCCTTTTGCCACTTGATGAACACAGACAGGAGGTGTAGTAAAGCAGAGAGGATTGACCCCTGGACCCCAAAACCAAGGATTAAGTGCCCGCAAGGACACCAACCACACCGAACGAATCAGAGCTGCTTAACCTTTCTGACCCTCCATTAGAGAAGAGAGCATTAGAGCTGGCAGCACAGAGCACTCCACACGCAGCCGCAGTGCCCTGAGATTCCTTGGTGAAAACATGCCGTATCTTGACATACAAGTAAGTATTCAATGGGAATTTAGAGAAGTACTCTCCTTCTGGGAGCCCTGGTTGAAGACTGCTGTCATCTCTTATTTCTCTTTGGCCCCTCTCGCAACGCCGACTTGGCATTAAGCACTGCTGATGCCTACCAGCAATACGCTGGTTAACACAAGCTGCGATGGAGACCTCAGGGCTGAAGTCGGACTAGCGGCCCCTCCACCACCAGCCTGTGATCTCCGGCAAGACACCAAGCTGCCTGGACTGCAGTTCCTCAGTTTTCATGTAGATTAAATGGGATGATTCATGGAAAGAAATGCAAGGAATAAGCCCTCCATGTATATTAGCTATTATTATGCTCATGAATATTCACTACTATTATCATTCAAGGAAGAGAAAGAGGAAGAAAGCAGAGAGAGGGAAGTGAAATCAAATAGATGAAAAGGGACAAAACAGGCCAGAGGCTCCAGCTCTTCCGTGGAGCACTGGCAGCACCATGGTGACGAATGAGGCAGCGGAAGGGGGCAGGAAAAGAGGTAAAGCACAGTTCATGGAGACCTGATCTACTCTGAAGTGTGAACTTGAGCATCACCTTAGGCTTCCACAGCAACAGCTGTGACCTAGGAGATCCAGAAACGTGGCCGCTTCCCAGCTGCAGCTGGTCCCCTGGTGTCCTCTAGCAAGAACAAATGACCAGGGCCCATTAGCCCTGTGCTTGGTTGTTTGTTTTTATTGATTTTAATTTATTGTGTTTACATAGGTTCAAGTGTCCCACGGAATATATTCCCCCACCCCCATGTTCCCCTCAACATCCCCCTGTCCCCCCCCCAACACCCTCCCCACTTCCCTCCAGGATTTGCTTTCCTGCTCTCTATAATGCTGTTATTATGTATATATAATTTCACCAATCTCCCTGTGCTTGGTTTTCAAGGAGAAAAGATAAAACTATTTCTTGAAGGGAAGCATGTGGTGTGTTAGAGAAAGCTCAGGAAAGAGACTGGGGTTTCGTTTTGAGTTCTGGCTTTCCTGACTGGGTCCCCAGCTCAGGTGATACAATCTCTGAGTGTCTCTTTCTTCATCAGAGGCGTAACTGTCTCATAGGTTGTTCTGTGAGACCTAAATAAAATAAAACACATGGAATTGCTTTGTAAGAAGTGATGTGCTATGAAGTCATGCCAATTATTAGAACTTGGATTGCAGGAAATATTAGGTTGTAAAGGAAGAGATTCCAGGTGCAGTCCCCCAGGAAAAATTTTAAAAACTCCACTCTTCACTTTTTCCCATTGAGGGGGGGGGGGATTGGTGTAGAGGAGAAATTGTGACATTGCTTTGTAGATTTAAGTATTTATTTATTAGATAGTTTTGGACATCACAATTTTATAAATGTTTCCAACAGGAGAGAAAAATAAGGAAAGAGAAAAAAGAGAGGGAAGAGACCCCCTCCCCCCACCGAACAGGTCTGCCTGCTACCAAGTGAATAAAATTACTTTCTAATCAAATGCATTATTAAAAGTACGAACATTAGAGTCCAGCCCTGACAGCTTTATGAGCAAGGTATTTGCCGTTAATTAGGATATACTGTCTTTGTAGTTGGGATTGCATCCGGGGTGCTGTTTACTTCTGCTAAATAACACCTGCTTCCACTGTCACAACACCCAGGAGCTTGAGCCATTCTTCGAGTCTCCCCTCACCTGGTCTTGCAGGTAACCACGGGCAATGCCACTTTGGACCGTGTAGCCTCTGAGCTTCTTTTACAAAGACCAAGAGCAACTATTGTGGAGATGTATGCAGAGAAATTGTCAAGCAGAAGAGGTGTGGAAATTCCCTTCGGCCTGGAGAGAAGGGCCAGGAGGGAGAAGATGCAGCCGCATTTCCCAGTTGCTGTACCATCCTTTGTAGGAGGAATGGGACGAGGATTAGAACCAGCCACCGCAAATGTGCCACTTTGACATACTGATTATTTTGAGCTGAAGGCTGTTGCAAAACAGAAGGCACAGGAAGGGTTCTCTGCCCTCCCACTTTCTACCTAAAAGCAAGACAATAAATTTCCCCTGAGAAAGGTTTCTTCCCTGTAACACCAGGAAGAGAAGAACATTCATATTGTCAGACTGGGAGTCGGCACTGAAGTGGACCTATATGAACAGATGTACTAAAATCACCCTGGTTTTCTAATTAGGTTCCCCCAGGAATTTCCTAGTCATTTCCCCACAATTTACGGTCTCTTGCTCAAGCCCCTTTTTACTTTGCCACATCATGTCTCCACAGTTTATCACTCTTTGTTAAAATAGTATATAAGCCTCCAAGTCTAACCACGTCTTTGGGGGTTTCACTTCTTTCTGTGAAGTCCCCAACTACACCTAAAAATGGTAGCATCAAACAAAATGTGTCGCTTTTCTCCTGTTAATCCATCTCTTGTCACCCTCATTCCTAGGCCCTAATGATAGAGTTTAAGAGGGTAGAACAGGAATACTCAAAGGGTATTACCACCTGGACCATTGGTAGACTCACTTCAAACAAGTCTCAGAGCAACCCAGGCAGCTGGTCTCTCCTGCTCCCCTGTTCTGGCCAAGTATTAGATAATTTAAATAATGGCAGAGCCTAACTGTCATCAGAATTAACCTGGAAAGAGTCAAAGTCCCCAGATAGACACTCCCCAGTGACAAGAACACAATGGGATATTGTTATGAGGGACAAGATTAGACTTGTTGGCATTTTGTTCATCTTTGTCCAATTCTTCTTTGAAAGAGTCCAGTTCTTCAGTTTTCTCAAAAATATTTTAGGTTTCTTTTTTTTTTTTTTTTTTCTTTTTTTAACAACTAGCTAAAACCTCTGAAAATTGCTTAAACCAGAAGTGAAGCGGGATGTGTCCTGTGAAGCCCAGGAAGCTGAGGCAACACCCAAGGTCATACACAAATCTGGCAATGGGAGGGCCAGAAATAGGACTAAGTCTCCTGACTGTCCAGCCAGCATCTGTCTGTGAAGATTAAACAGCTCCTCTTATTCTGACTTCCGGGCAGTCAGGACAGCTGATCACCTCCCTCCTCAGAAGCCTTTCTGCTAATCTACTCCCTCATACAAGGTAATGCTAGGTGTTTAGCCTTTCTTTGGAGGTTTTCTTCTCCAAACTCCTAATCACCTTGGAATCTCTCCAAGCCATTCTTAAATATCTGATCTGAAGGGAATCAACACAATTTTAAAAGTGGAAAGAAGTACTCAGCCATTTGCTAGACATGCTGAGGAGTGATGATCAAAGCGGCGAAGCGTCCCTGCTGGCCGAGCCCATTTCTAGGACACCAGTTGTCCGCTGCCATTTTCAGAGCTGCCGCACAGGGAGGTGCCCTGTTACACCACCACGCAGCCTATTAACTGCCGCTGTAGACATTTGTGGAGGTTGCCAGGTAATTGAAGGACCGAGAGCAGTTATCAGGAGCTGTGTAGCAAGATAAGGGTAATCAAATTTCATGCTTCAGGGGCTCCGCAGCTTTAGCTGGCCACCTCAGGGGTCACAAAGAATTCCTTTCCCCACCCAACCACCCTATCTTTTCTTACCAATAGTTCTGCACAGTTGGTCAGTTGCATTCTGTGTTTTTGTGTTTTTCTCTGAAGAATCCCCCTAAGGAAATTCCTGGAGGCAAGGAACCTTCAGTAAGAGACCAACTTGGGCCAACTGATCTCATGGAAATGAATTCCTGTTTGTTTACCCCCCCACCCCCAAGAAGCAGTTGATTATTCATCAGACATTAGCATGGCGGGAGGGAATTGAGAACAAAAGCAGGGAAATGAAATGCAAATTAAAAAAAAAAAGAGGAGAAAAAAGGGGAAGGAAAAAGCCACTAGGAAAGAATCAAACATATTTAACTCCAAGAGAACAAGAAATGCTTGTGTCAGCACCAGCACCCAAGCTGCTTTACAAGATGCAGAGACTGTCAGAACACATTGCACGCAGCTGCCTGTCAGTGCTGGAGGGGAGAAGGTTGTGAAACCAAACCTCAGCTCAACAGTCTCCCCCGACCCCCCCAAAATAATATCACTCCTGTGGTCCTAAACAAATAAAGGCATCCACAAGGAATCCAGGAGGAACTGCCTTCCTCACTGATGACTGGACTTTCTGGCCATGGTCATTTTTGGCGTATTGATTCAGAGGGCGTCTACAAATGGATGGTGAGTCAAGAGTCAGACCTAAAATTATTTACCAGCCCAGAATGAATGTGGCCAATTGCTGATCTCCTCATTTGTACAAAGGGAGGATTGGACAAAACTTTCACTAGGCGCCTTCTGTATTAGAATAGGTAAAATTACAAGTGGGAAGTCCACTTCCTAAGTTGAGAAGCTTTAAGATGGGCTCTGTAGTATGTCAGGAGGGAAGCTTCTTGCTAAAAAAGATGTCTCCAGAAGTGATACATTTCAACATAGAGCAGCTTATATTTCCATTGTTCTTTCTTGCTTTAAAACAACTTACAGCAAGGGAATTGTTGGTATAAATAACATTTGTAAATGCGCTTCAGGATGAGAGAGTCCAGGGTGGGTTTGCTGCACATGCCCTGGGCAGGCAGGGAGCGACCACCGCTCCCTTCTCTGTGACATGGCAGAGATTCAGTAAGTATTTGTTGTTGAGAAGCCAGTGTGTTCAGCTGCTCTGCCATGAGTTATTACGTGCAATAAGATGGTACCAGTGCCACGATTCAAGTTAACGCAGGATCTATGGACTGAAGTCATGGGACAGTGTTATAGGTCAACCATATGGGATGAACAAAGGCATGGAGATAAAAGACCTTCTGACATGTTTGGGGGACTGTATCATTGGAGGGGAAAGGTTAGGCTAAAGGTAGGCAAGAGTTATGGATGGTCTAGTATTTGTTTTTAAAGAACAGACTATGGAAAGGAATGGAAGGGGCCAAGGTATGAGTAGGCAGTTAGTTAGATAATTAACAAAAGAGGCTGGAGTGAAAAGAATAGTCACTCAGGAAGTAACTGGCCAATGGAGCAAAACATCCTACCTAGAGGGCTAGGCAGGAAGGATAGCTTTGCAGCCACGCCCTGAGGTAACCAGCATCTTTCTGCTGGATTAACAAGGAAGGGAGAAAAGGGTGAGGGGAAATTCCTTTGACTCAGTGCACGCACAGTAGGATCCAAGTGACAAACAGAACTATGAGGCCTGTGCAATAGGAGCCAAAATGGTGACCATAAAGTGGGAGGAGACTAGCCTGAGAATATCTGGGGGAAAGATTGGACTGGGTAAAAGCACAACTCCCCAGAAAATCTAGGAAAGAAATTGGGTAGGGAGAGGGCACAGGTCAAGGCCAGGAGAAGCCAAAAAAGAGATTGGGTAGTTTGAAAGGAAAAATATTGAATAAATCTGCTCTTTCTCAAACTCTAGAAAATATATGAAGGCTTGGTGGGGACATTGGAGTAACTTTCTAGCCTGTCCACCCACTGCCTCTCTCAATAAATCATGCCACTATCACTTAAAGCTCCTCTTAAGTGAATGTCCCTGAAATTCTTTTCTTGAGACACCACAGAAGAACCTATATTTCCTCTGGTAACAAAAGCACTTGCAGAAATAACTTGCAGATTCTAGCTTCCCCTCATCTTTTCTCTCTTTAAAACATGTAACCTTACAATGGTTCCTTGCCCCGGCCACACAGAGCTGTGTGCATATCTCCACATGGAGAACACAGATGATACACAGGTTGAGGCTGAGGGAGTGCATTTATCAACGTTACTGCCGAAAGCCAACCAGATGCGGTTGGAACCAGGTGGTGTCTGATGTCAGTGGAGAATAGGACAGAGTCAGGGTCCTTAAATAGGAGTTCACCCTATTTTTTAGGTAACTATTTCTCTCTATTGCATTATTAACACATGCTGGACACTGCACTTAGTGCTTTATATAAATCATCTCACTTAATCCTCTTCAAATCTGTGACGATGGACGTAATAACATTCCTGTGTTCTAGATGAGAAAACTGGAGCTCAACTAGATTAAATAACAAGTCCAGTGTCATGCCGCTAGCAAGTTGCTGAATCAGGACTCTAGGTCTGCAGACTATGGACCCTACCTGACCACTGTCCCATTCTGCCGTGTGAGCAATAGACCTGAATAATACCACCAGGCCTTCCTTCTCAAAAACAGTCTACATTTGCACTGTCCTATGCAGAAACCACTCTGTACATGTGCCGATTGAACACGTGAATTGTGGCACAGGGTGATGTGCTCTCAGCGTCAAATATACGGTCATTTCAAAGAGTACAAAAAAAGTCAATTATCTCAGTAAATTTATGTTGGTTACTTGTTAAAATTACAATAACTAGAATATATTGAGTTATATAAATTATTAATACTAATTTTACCTTTTTACTTTTATAGAAATGTAGCTTTAGAAAATTTGGAATCACATAGGTGGCTTCATTATACTTTTATTGGACAGCACTGGTCTAGCACGTTCTCTGATTTCTTACCTACCCATCAAAAAAATGTCGGCTTGCGGTTTCTTTCCAGGGTTGGTCAGAGCAGCCCTCCTTAAAGAAACTGAAGATGGCTACTGAGTAAGGGTTCCTCCAGCCTCCATGTCATGGACCAGTGTTTCCGTTTAAGTGGAGACTGATCACGCACAACCCCTCCCTAGTCCTGCGGGGGGGGGGGGGGGGAGACAGTATTCTGTATTCATTAGTTAATATTTGCAAATGCTTTGAAGTTGAAATGTGCTACATAAATGCTAATAATAGGAGGCTGTACTTCTGTGGACCTTTCATCTGGAGATATCAAAGTTCCCATCATAGGCAGGCATTATTGTCCTATTACTTTAACATGAATTGTGCCTCACTGGGGTGCTGAACTATTATTTTTCTTGCTACCAGGCTGACAAGAAGGAGAGAGGGACAGTCGGCTTATGACCAGGGAAGAATTACACTCCAGCCCAGGTCTCAGATAATATTAACTTGGAGGCTGGACTCATATATACTCATGGAAGGGTCACCCTGTCAGAGCACCCGTGAAAAGTCCCACTCAACCATACTTTCCTCGGGGCTCCCTCTGCTTTCCCTGCGGGATTTTCTTAGAGCTGAGCGCATATACAGACCACACAGTGAATCCTAACTGGTTGGCTGTGCTGTTTTGTAGAGAAAGTGTCTGTCATTAATTGTCAGCCTTGGCGGCAGATGTGGCAGTCTGAGAAAGGAATGGTCACAGACGCTCAAATGCGGTGCTCAGTCCAATCCAGAACAGCCCTCGCCGGGGCCCCTACCATCTTCTGCATCCTACAGCAGGAAGTGGCATCTGATGCTGCGCTTAATCAGGCAGAGGCAGACAGCCTGCAAAAATAGCAAGGGGCACACGAGGCGCCGTGCTTTCTGCGGCCGGGCCTCAGCCGCAGCCACAGGTGCAAAGTGCTTGGGGCCCTGGGGAATATCACAGCCAAGGCAGACTCAGGAAGGCCTCCCCAGTAGACGCCCGACCTCCTGCCTGCCAAGTGTGAAAGACCACGAAACTGTAGGGTTGCCCACCAGGTGCAAAGCCACAGTGTGACATCGCCTCAGAGGAGAAATTCCTTTATGCTAATTAAAGCCACCAGGAAGTCAGACAGTGTGAGATGACACAGCTGGATTCCCCACTGCTCAGGAAGAACTGCTGGAGATGCCTAAGCTCTCTCGCAGAGTGAGAAGGGAAGAGAAGGGGCAGACCCAGCAAGCTCAGGAACACAAAGAGCCCAGGAGTGACAAGTACCCCACCACCTGGCAAGAGTCGGGTGTGCGTGAATATGCTTTTATTCAAAGGAATAAAATGTGTCATTCCAGACTGGCTAAGTTGAACACTACTAATTAAGAAATTACTTAATTATGGAGAATAAAATAAAATGAAGGTAGTTTGCCCTTGAGGGAAAAATATCTTTGATTTGCTAAATCAAGAAAATGATTAGACTCAAACATTAAAGAATTGGAAATGGCTCCAACAAAAGCATTAGAATATGCACACAGCAATGCCTCCTGAGTAACCCTGTCTTTTTCTCCAAAGCCTACGTCTAATGTGCTTCCTTCCTGGAAATGAGCTTTTTCTAGAGTGGATTAAATGCCCACACCCTTTGCCTTAGGGAGGTGCAAAACCCAGACTTTCATGCACCTCTGTCTCATGCTAAGGATGTCTACCCATAATGTTTTATTCATCATCCCTCAACTATTTTTAATTCCTGCCCACCAAGGCTCAATCAATTGCTTTCTTCTTCTCACCCACAAGTCTTCAGCTGGTAGATTAAAGATCCTCATCCGCTATTCACTAAACCAGGCACCAGCATAATGGTCTCTCTCTTCCCAACCTGACCTTAATTCTACAGTTTAGTTATCCCCATCATAGACCAAAAGAGCCAGCAACCAGCCCACCAAGCCTGGAATCGGAAATATAAAACTTCAGCATTTGAACATTCTTCTTAGAAAACAAGATAAGGAAAGCTCATTTGCATGTCTTAATCTAAACACTCATGTTGCTCTAAGACTTCGCTTTTATACTGATAATTCCTTTCTCTAGCTGAACTCTGCCTCTCAGGCCTATCTATATTTTCCATTGCCTCCATCATATGTTCACCACCAATCAGCTCAAAAGTCAACACACCCAACATCATTCTTGTACTTCCCTTTTCCTCACCCAACAAGGGTTTTCTTCCAAACCACTAGACTTCATCACAAAAATCTGAAGGCATCCCAAATCTTCCATTTGTCCAGGCTGAGAAGTAAAGCCTGCTCCTACTTATCTCCTGACCATTCCTCCATACCCAGCCAGACACTGAGCTCTGTTAAAGTACAAGACTCTACCTTTAGGGCTTTCAAACATTTCCCATACATTCATCTTCTTTGTACTCATAGGAAACTGATGAAGTAGGCGGGTCAAATATACTCCCTCCTTTCATTTTCGATAGATGGAGAAATGGGGGCTCATGCTCAGGCACACATCTTCTACCCTAGGAAGTCTTGATATTATTTACCAAGGAAGACTTCCCTGAACCCCCAAGACTAGTTTTGTGCCTTCTTTAACTCCTGTATTTTTCACTACTTTCTCCGTCATTAACACTATGCTGGTTAGATATATTTAATCAGAAACTATGTACCATCATTCCCACATCACTCAGTAGTGTTCCTGGAAGATAGAAAGCATACCTTGAATTGTTCTCCAACAAATAAATGCATGCATAAAAATAAATAAATGGGATCACATTTGGAAGCTAGTAAATGGTAGAGCCAGAGACAAGAACTAAGCTCTTCTTTCTATCGTGTTCCTAGCTAGTCTCCTTCTCAGATGCTTCCAGTGTATTATAACAGTGTATAATCATTTTCAAGCATGATTTATCATTGTATGTCATATCATAAAAGCAATTAAACATTTTTACTTGTTCCCAATTACGTAGGTCATCCTCTCAGCTGCAGAACTCCTTACTGCCACCAATTTACGTGGCTGCGTGCATACGCTCCACTGTCTATTCCCTCTTATTCTAATCCCACCTCTCCACAGCATCTATCTTACGGCTCAGCTTCAGAAGGGTTTTTGCTGGCACCCCAGAGGACGTGACCCACCGGCGTCCTTTCCTGCGATCTTATCAGATCTATTTATCACCCCTTTCCCACTTAATACAGTATATTTATAATTAGCCCTCATAAATGTTTGAGACTTCCATTGCAGCTAACTTATAAAAAAAACATTTGGAGCTTCACTCCTCTCACAACCAGAAAATAAATCACCAAATATGTATTAGGCACCCAGGTAAAAACCCTGTGTGTTGAGTATCCTCAGGCACCTTTTGTAAATATGTCCTTTCAACGGGGTTTAGAGAATGATATCATTACCAGATAGGAAAACTAAGCTTCGGCTAGACAAAGTGATATTCTAAAGATCAAAGAATAAATTAAATGACAGCTGTGATTCTAATCCAGGTATTTATATTAGTTTGCTAGGCTGCCTTAACAAAATACCACAGACTGAGTGATTAAACAGCAGAGATTTGTTGTTGTTGTTGTTGTTGTTGTTGTTGTTTTCTCACAGTTCTGGAGGCCAGAAGTCCCAAACAAAGGTGTAGGCCCTTGGCTTGTAGGTGGCCACTGCTCACTGTGTCCTCACGATGTCTTTCCTGTGTACATCCCCGATGCTTCTCTCTTATAAATAGGACATCAATCAGCTGGGGTGGGGAATCATGCTGCTGATCTTATTTTACATTATTTACCAAAGGCTCTGTATTCAAACAAGCCACATTCTGAAATTCTGGGGACTAAGACTTCTACATTTGACTTTTGAGGGGAACACAATTTAGCCCATGACCGTATTCTTACTGCAATTTGTGCAAAACAGTTCCATCTTCACAAAAATTACCAGCTGAGTGTGGTTGAGAGGCTGACCTATCCGTTTTGGAGAGGGAATGTTACACATTTCTATGGTTGTTTGAATCATTTTTGTTATTTGTTTGTTGTTTGATTTTGTTATCTAATCTTAAAGTGGCAGCAAACATTGGAACCCTTTCCAAGTTCCAGAACTGAAAAGAAAAAAGAATACATTAAAATAAAGTTAAAAGAAATAGTCAAAATCTGTCAATACAATGAAAGTAAATTTCACACTGTGGCCTTCGCTTTCTTTATCCTCTGTTTGTACCTTTCCCTGGACTTCGTGTTATGGAAAGGGGCTGTGCATCACGTGTTTGCTACACACACTTGCTTGGAGAACAGACTTTTTTGTGAACCTTCGGAATCTAGTGAGGTAGGAGCCCAGGGCTCAAGGCAAACGCGATGTTTTTAAGAGTAACCGTTGCCTAACACTAGTCGCAAGGCTTAGAGAATTTCTAATACAGTACGAAAAACCCAGAGGGTGCTCGGTAAATACACTAAATGAGGCGAATTGAGCAGGGTTTTTGCTGTGGGCCTGGAGAGAGCCTTCCTTGGAACTGTGTGGGCCGGGCTCCCAGGCGAGCCTCACTGAACAGAGCAGGGCTGCTTTGCCACCTTCACCTGCTGTTATTTTTGTTGCAATAACCAGCTGCCAAATGACTTGATCCAGGGGACAAGGGGTGAGAACCATTTATCCTTCCAGGTGCAATGGAGCGAGGTACAGTGGCTATTGCAAATGTGTTCACAGCAAGGTGAGAAGGCCCCGCAGAGGGACCAGACATCTACTTTGAGAAAGGAAGGGAAACAGATAATGTCGAGAGGCAGAGAAAGACAGGGCCGGGTCACCAAGTAGACAGAGAGCCAGACATTCCCACAGGCTTCAGGGGCCGCCTGTCAGTCTCTGCTCTGCTGTCTTTAGGGCACTGAAATCCCTGCAGGGGACTCGGGAGTGGCAACAGGCAATATGGCCAGTCATTAGCTTTAGTTTGGATTTAGAAGCAGACACAGAGAGGAGGATACAGGACAAGTCATTTGTTTGGGAGGTAAAAACAAAAACAAAAACAAACCCTGTTCAGGAGCAGGAATTTGGGACAAGCTAAGGAAGATCACCACTACAGGGCAATGGGACATACTCTCATCTGGGGAACACATGAAGACAGTGTAACACACACCCCTGGTTCCCACTGGAGACAGGACAGAGCTACAGTGATGGGTACATACCAACTCCTGTTGTCACTGATGAATGGAAGGGTGTTGCTCAGGGACGCAGGTGGGGACACAACAACTCCCAGCCCCTCTGACCTGCACCCTGGGTCAGAATAGCTCCAGTGGTAAGAGGGTGACCTCCGCCTTTAGGCAGAGACGTCCAGGTGTTGGCAATCAGAATTCAGAGGACATGGGTGTGGCGTGCATGCATCTGGTGGCTCATTATAACAGGGAAGGTATGGGTATGCTTTGGAATCAGACTATGTGGCTTGAAATTCCAGCGTTGCCATGTAGCACAGAAACGCCCTTAGCCAAGTTACTTAATTTTTTATATCTCAATGCCTTCATTTGAAAAAACAGAAGTAACAATGCATGGGCATGCATGAAAGAGCTGAGGTAATGCCTGAGAAAAAATGAGATCATTCATGCCATGCTCGGAGTACTGGCCAAACTCTCCATAAACACCTATTATTTGTATAGTTCTTAACCATGAACATTATCAAGGTCAATAGTTTAACTTAATAAGGCAGCACATAGTGGTGTTTCTAAATGCATGGGACCTTGAACAGGTAAGTCAAACAGCCTGTCAGAGTTCCAGAGACTGGGAAGTCTGTGTTTTTGCAGTAATTTGTGAGGATTGGGGGAACTTCTTCATGATTTTATTTGGTTGTCCCCAAAGTAAATCTACTATTGCATAAAAGGTGACTACTGGAAAGCTTTAGTCAGATCTTAAGGACACACCTTCCTGTAGTATTTTGAGTATGTGGCTATATAAAACTATGCATAGCTTTCAGCCTATCCAATTTGCAATTGTCTGCAGTACTGGGAAAGATCAGAGATAGGATGGACAAATATTTAAATGATTCAAAATTCTTTACAATGAGCTTTTCAGTACTTTTAGGCCCAGCAGATTGTCCCAGGCCAGTATAAAAATGGGTCTCTATTCCTTAAGTACACACCAACTGCGAGTTGGAGAAGGCAGGTCAAAGCTGCCCCAAAGGTAAAGGGAGCCATCTGGGAGTTACTGATGTAAATTAAAATCCCATGAGCATCTCATGAGGCATGTAGGTCCCAGAAAAAAGTAAGAGTCATGGAATGCCTGGGTTAATTCTATTTTCCAGCACACCCTTCTCACAACTCAACAGCAGTAGACTATGCATGCATTCTTATATCTCAAACAACTGCAGTTTCTTTAAAACTACTTTTTTTTTCCAAAATGAAGAGGCTGGATGGGAAAATAGCCCCATCATTTCAAACTGGAAACACTAATATAAAAAGTTCACAATTCATTTACTGTACATTTAACAAGTTCACATTATGTGATGAGTGCCCAGTAGAGTAGACACTAGGGATATGGGGATATGTAATCTCAGCCTTTCAACAGTTGCTAGTCTAGCCCAAGGGCAGAGAAGTAAGCAGAGTTAGAGAGCAATGGGATCATTACTAAAGTAAGAGCACAGGCAGAGATTGATGGAAGAGCAAAGGAGGGGACTTCATACCTGGTAGTTAAAAGAAGTCTTTACTGAGGTGATGATGCATGAACCAAATTATGAAGCAAGAGACATTTGTTGAGGAGGAAGGTCCGTTCTGGGCCACAGTGGGCTCATTTTCAGCTAAGGAAACAGTCTGTGTAAAGAAGGGATGCAGTAGCATGCCCGAGGGCCTGTGAGCAGTCATTTCTACACAGTGAGGACAGAGCACCGAGACTGGTTTGTGTAAATGTATGCTCAACTTGAATGCCACATATCGTTTTATATTTCTTACAGAAACTATACCTCTCATAAAAATTAGGGGATCAGGGAACGTGCAGATACTCCGGTACTTTCAGCCTTTTCTATAGTGCATTTTCACCAAAGAAATAAAAGTTGGGTTTGCATCTCATTTGCATAATCAAACAACTTTCTTTGACTCGTTGTTTGTTTTTCTGATGTTCTTGTTTAATTTTAAAAAAATCAGATGCCTTTTCTTTTAATCACTTCTTATTCATTTTGAAATATCCCCTAATTTTTATGAGCAATATACTTAGAAAGCTTTCAATGTGTTTTTCTTTTCAATGTTCCAAAGCAAAAAATTATGTAATTATAATTTTGTTACAGGGGAAAAAGAGAAAACATGTGATGGCATTATGGGAAATAAATTGGTGGTAGCAATTTTGGAGACAGGGAGACCAATTGAAATCTATTTTTTCAAGCCAGAAATTATAATGATAATGCCACTGGGGATAGTCAGGAGAAGACAAATTAGAAACCTGCTCTGTGGGTGGAACTGCCAGGGTGTAGCAGTAGCAGCCGTGATCAGAAGACAAGAATCAGTAGTAACCAAAAGTGACACTCAGACCTCTCGGGCTTTGGCATTGCACGTTATGCCAATAGCATGATCTGGACTATAAGATAAGACTAGAATGAAAATAGGGAGAGACAACGGCATCAGCTTTTGTAGAAATGAATTTAAGATTTCTATGGCAACTCAGAAGAAAACATCATGTGTAAAGCTGGTTAAATAAGTCTAAAGCTTAGGAGAGAGCACCTGAAACAACAGCCATAGAACAGATTGTATAAACAAACTATTAAAAATGAGAAAAGAGAAGCTAGCTGATGCCTTGAGAAACAACAGCATGTAAAGAATGAGCTAGGAAGGAAATTGAAAAGGAGGTCCCAGAAAAGTAAGAGAAGCACCAGGAGAAGTACTCAGAGAAAGAATGGTGCTACATTCCCCATGAAAGCATGCATTCATTCTATTAAATATAAATGGTTGGTCTCGTATGTGCTCTAGGCACAGGGTTAAAATGTTTAATAAAAGGACATGATGTCTCCCTCTACTGAATACACAGCACAATTGGAGAGATTCATATTTATCAAATAATTACATAAATGTACTTTTTTTTTTTTTGCAAACATTATGGAGACTTTGGAGTTTTAAAGTAAAAGAGAATAGTCAATAACATGAATTCCAGAGTGAATTCAGTCAGAGGAATGCTAGAAGAGAACTCTGGAAGAGAGTTCTGATTTTGGTGACAGGAATATAAGTAGACAGGGCCATAAAGAAGTTAAATTGCTGTAGCCTGAGGAATGCCTGAGAATAGGAGTGTAGATCACTGTTTTATTCAGTGGGGTCATAGAGGAAGGAAAAGAGACAACCCAGTAGCAAGGAATGGACAGTTAAGGAAGCAGATTTTTGCAAAGATGAAAGAGTCTTGAGCATATTTTTTTTTAAAGAAATGACCAAAGGTATAATTTTAAAACAAAACAGAACCTCTAGGTTAATTAATGGAATGAGGGTCACATGAACTAGCAGTATGAGGGACCCCTCTCTGGTGGAGGTGGAAGGGGTGGAAGCAAGGTGGATAAGAATGCAGATACATTTGTAAGTGGAAGGCAGGTAAAAAATTTAAGAGAATGTACACATGACTATTTCATGTGTGAACTTGGGGCAAGTCCATCTGTTGAGATGAAAAAAGAAATGTTGAAACCTTGAAGGGAGTCAAAACAGTCCATGTAGAGAAATACGAAGAAATACCAAATGGCTCTAGCCTACAGTCCTAACTTTAGGAAAGTATCAGTCTACAAAGTTAAATAATTTCCCAGCGACGGTGCTCAGAATCCCAGATATGATGATGTGGGGCTTGGTGGTGAGATCCTTCAAGGCATGTGTGGCAAAGAGACAAGGTTGCAGGGAAGCTGAGTGTGTTCTAAGATGAATGAAGCAATGAAGTGAAGCCCAGAGGGAACTGACAGAAGAGGGTGACCAGAGGACCGGATATTTAAATGTGGTAGAATATTAAGGGCCATAGAAAGAGGGAATGATAGTATCAGAAAGTAGAGTTTAAGGTTACAGAAGTTTCAAGTAATTTCAAATTCGAGGGTGTGGTTAGGAGAATGGACTGCTGAAGGAGAGTGACGATAAAGATGTTTGGCAACCGGGAGAAATTATTAAAGCGTTGTTTGTGTCATCTACATGGATATGAATGTTTCTTTTCTTTTCTAGTTACAGTTTACATTCAGTATTATTTTCTATGTGTGCAGCATAGTGGTTAGACAATCATATACTTTACAAAGTGTTCCCCCTCGATATTTGCAGTCCCCACATGACAACATACATAATAATTACAATCGTATTGACTGTATTTCCTATGCTGTACTTTACACCCACGACTATTTTGTAACTAACAATTTGTACTTAATCCATTTACCTTTTTTAACTAGTTTATGTGTCTTAGAAAATGACAGGATCAGCTCTGGCCAGTGACAGCAGATAGAGCATCAACTCAGAGTATGGACATTCGGGTTTGATTCCCAGTTAGGGCACATAGAAGAAGTGACCATCTGCTTCTTCCCCTCTTCTTCTCCCCCTTTTCTCCCTCTTCCCCTCCCATGGCTCAATTGGTTCAAGCATGGCCCCAGGCTCTAAGGATAGCTCTGTTGGACCTTAACAGCCTCAGATGCTAAAAATAGCTTGGTACTTGAGCATCTGCCTCAGACAGGGGTTGCCGGGTGGACCCCGATTGGGGTACATGAGGTAGTCTGCCTCACTGTCTCCCCTTCTCTCATCTAAAAAAAAAAGATAAAGAAAAAAAAAAAAGGAAATGACAGGATCTCATACACTAATACTGTAGACATGTTGGGCATATAAATTAATACTTTTTTTCGTTCCTTTTGTGGAATCACCTGGAGTCTATGAAGTAAAAAACACAACAAAAATAGCACTGGGCATCCTCACCCGACCCTTGAGCAGACAGAACTTTTTGATGTACTCTCTGCTCTAGAAGAGAGATTTTACAACGTGGTTAGGCAACCCAGACAAAGGCAATGATGGGAAAGCTGACAATGTCATCACCCATTTCTGATCCTTTTGACAGTTCATATATTTTAAACTTTACCTACCAGAGCTGTCAATTCCATCTAGACTCCCTCTGAAGATATGATTGGAACCAGACAGCTCCATAATAATTCTATCATCATTAAGCAGTTCTACAGCACTTTAGAATGTCAAAGCACTCTATGACAGTGCTTATTAATTTTCCCACATAACAATGCCAGAAAGCAGTCCAACAGTCTGAGCTATACTTGTCAGAAGTGTGAGGAAGGAAAAACGGACAATGGGAGAAGGTAGATCAGAACTCACCCAAGAAGAAGCAACACAATTCAGGCTACCAACCCTGAGCTTGAAAGATGCTATTAAATAACTTCCAGGGACCTAACTGACCTCACGAGAGGCAATTAAAGAATCAACCAAGTCACCAAATTTAGCTTAAATAGTATCCTTATATAGCACAATTTTTTTTTCTGTCTATAAAAGGCTCATAAACATAATAAATACATCTATGTAACCCCAAACTGCTCTTTGGTTTTATAGATATGTTTATATGTTTTTAAAAAATCTTTAAGCTTTACACTTGTAATTTGTGCCCTTTTCTGTATTTCTCTTATAACTCATTAAAAAAGAAGTTTACAAAAGAGTGAAGCTTTTAAGATTTTGGGCAATAACCTGTAATTCTATGCCATTTAAATGATCAGTCTAGGGTTTGAGTGAAATAAAGTTTCATTCAATGGAAGTAGAAAAGAATTAGGAAAAGTAGAAAATAAGAAAGAAAAAACAAGGAAATAAAAAAAAGTCTTTTGGAAAATGCAATTTTTAATATAGTTAATTACAGCAGTAGAGAGAGTAACAAAAAAAATCATACTAATCTTAGCTCTATTAGACTGAGCAAAACACAGTGTTTACTAAGAAAAAATGCAGGAGAAATTTTCTTAATTAGAACCTTTTCAAGCTCGTAAAAAGAGAACCTGAAAGGATAGAAAATAATTTCTTAAAGAGCAAAGAAAGAACTGTAGTTGACAGCTCTTCTTTAAATTTAATTACTGTAACTATCATTAGCAATGGACCTCTAGAATTCAAAACGATTTTCAGTCCTGAAGTTACTGCCTTTGCACTTCTCATCTCTGCTGCACCTGCCAACACAATCCCGAAGGGAGAGGAGAGACTGGCTTCCTGCAACATGCCCACTGGAGCTGAAGGGCTCGAGCCAGCCGTGGGAAAAGATGTTTGCTGAGAATAACAGAAGCTTTGTCCTTGACACTCTAGTAACCCTATCAGAGTTATATGGAGGAGTCTATATTCAAATGCTTCTTGCTAAAAGATGATCAGGAGAAAGAAATTTCTCATAAAAAAGAAGGAACCCTCAAAGGGGCTCAATACAATATGTTTCTAGAGAGCGGGTTACAACAAAAGACTCTTGGTAGAGATTAAGACACTCTGAATTTAAACATGAGTCATTTCACGGAATAGAAAGAAAGGGTTGTCAGGAAGAACCCGGATAGAGCGGGAGCCTCAGTCTCCCAAACTGACACGTATCCATAGGTACAGAAATAGAACCAAAAATGTGGGCACTTCTGATATCAGATGACATGAAATTTTAATTATCTGTTCTTTCCTGGCACTTACTAAAGGAGCACGGCCTAGCTCCTTTAGATCAGTTAGGAAACAACAGCGTGATCCGAACGAGGTCCAAACAACCACGTTCCCTCTCTGCCCGATGGGAAGTGACAGAAAGAGATGGTGAGCTCTCAGCCTTGATGATCTTCCTCCACTCTCCACCCTCCAAATGCCCACAGGAACAGGACCTAGTTTTGTATGTTTGAAAACCATGACCAAGGTTCCTTAAAAGGTTTGTGTAATAGATAGAGGCAATGCAATCGCTGGAATCACAATTTCTCAGAAAAGTCAATATTAAAGAGTTTGCTGACATCGTATCTCAGAGAATCGAAATGCACTAAATGTTAGGCGGCACTAAGATCCTGGTCCTTAGCATTCCCAGCATGGGGGCTGATGCTTCTCTGTCTTCCTCGAATACTGAAATTCCTCTTGCTTGTCCAGGGAAGATGGGCAGAAAAGGTGTGCTGATGGTATTAAAAAACTAAGTTATTTTAGACTGTGCATAATGCTCAGATAGACGTGAGTCCCATCCCCTGTCTGAGAGAGCGTCTACTGAAACGTACAGTTGACTCTTGAACATCATGGAAGTTAGGAGTGTCGACCCCGTATGTATAACTTTGACTCCTCCAAAACTTAGCTATAGTCCCTCTGTATCCAAGGACAATCACCTCCAGGACCATGCAGATATCAAAATCCATGGATCCTCGACTCTCTTAAATAACATGGTGTGGGGCCTGACCTGTGGTGGCGCAGTGAGATAAAGCATCGACCTGGAACACTGAGGTCGCCGGTTCGAAACCTTGGGCTTGCCTGGTCAAGGCACATATGGGAGTTGATGCTTCCTGCTCCTCCCCCTTCTCTCTCTCTCTGTCTCTCTCTCTCTCACTCTTCTCTCTCTAAAAAAATCAATAAATAAAATATTAAAAAAAATAATAACATGGTGTGGAATAATGCATACAGTTGGCTCTCTGCAGTTGAGGATAAGATGAAAGTGGAGATGAGAAACCCAAGGATACAGAGACCCTGCTGTATATTTATTGAAAACAAATTCTGTGTAAGTGGACCAACACAGTTCCAACCTGTGTTGTTCAAGGGTCAGCTGTGCTGGTCGGATTTCACAGCTGGTCTGCAGGCACGCTTTCTAGAAGAATCTTCAGGGAGTGAGCCTTAGGAAAACTGCAGTCCCAGGGAGGGAGATTTATAGAGTAATACCAAGAAAGCCTACTCATTAAAATCTTTGCAGTGGTAGGAGTTTCATTTTTTAAAATAAATTATATTAGGTACCAGCAAGGTTAATCTATTAAGGCATCAGAATTAATTCCTAATGGAAATTTCTAAAGTACATACACACATACCTACATACGTACATACATATTCCCTATTAAAATAAATTAGACAAGTTAGACCAGAAATATAAATAGGAGGTACAGCACAATCTCCAGGAAATTTCTCATAATATTTAATATTAACGTCTCATCCAGTTCAGGTGTCCTCTAATTATGGGGTTGGGATGCTTCAGGGAAACTCTGTAATGGAGTTCAGAATCACATTTCCCTTCCCTTATAAAGTGTATAGTTGGCTTATTTTCAAATTTGATGTTTCTGGGTAGTGTTGGAAATTAAGCTGTCAATCATTACCAACCGAAGTCATCTGCTCAGATGCTGTAATGCTTAACGTGAGATGGGCAAGCCTCTGGAGGCGCCGTTTCTGCTAAACTCTCTTAGTTCAGCTGGTTCTCAGCATGGCACCATGTGGTTGCAATCTTGCTTATCTTCTTCAGAAGCTCATTAATATTACATATTTCTAATTATATTAATATTAATATAGACTTATAATTATGTTATAATGTAGAATATATTATTATTGATACAGTGGGCTTTGCTCCATAAATTCTCCATTCTGGTTTCTGCCTATTCCCCTGTGCTCTTAATTGTGACAAGCATCCTCAAATGCTTGTCAGGATGTCAGCATTTTCTCCTTTCCCTTAACCCTCTTTCTTTTTTGGAGGGTGAGAGGAGGGGAGATAGAGAAGCAGACTCCCACATGCATTCTGACCAGATTCCACCCAGCAGCTCCATCTGGGGCCGATTCTCAAGTACCAAGCTATTAACAGCACTTGAGGCTGATGCTCTCTAATGGACCTATCTTCAGCACCTGAGGCCAAGCCCGAACCAATCGAGCCAAAGACTGTGGGAGAAAAAAAAGGAGAGAAGTGGGAGAGGGTGGGGAGAGAAGCAGGTGGTCGCTTCTTCTGTGTGCCCTGACTGGGAATCAAACCTGGGACGTTCATACATTGGGCCAATGCTCTAACCACTGAGCATCCAGCCAGGGCAATGATCAGTTTCTTAATGAAGGACAGCAAAAGGAACACAGACTGCATACATTAACCTAAGATTTCATGAAAGAGTTCAGCTTTCTCTTATGCTGAGTATGCATTAGAATCAGAACCAGAATTAATAAAACATGACATTAATATGAAAACTGTAATAAGTGATCTTTTGGGATGTTTACTATATGTCTGATAAAAAGAAATCTACTTTTTAAATTCCTATGATAAGCAAAATTTGTAAGCTAAGTTCCTCAGTTAATTTAAAAGTGCTTATTATATTATTTTAAATAAATAAGGGGAAAAAAAACAAGTAAAACAAAGCAAGAAGCAAGGAAATAAGTGTGGAGCCAGGGCAGGTACTTGTTTAGGATTACAATGCATTTTCTCCCCCCTCCCAACTCCCTCAACTCCTTTCTCCTTCTTGCCTTCCTTCCACCTTCCCACAAAGTTGTATTGAGGAACAAGCACATTCAACATATCATAGGCAAAAGTTACAAAGATGACAGTGATGTTGAGTCTGCCTTCAAAGGTGCACAATCAATGAAGGGAAAGCAAAACATAAATTCACTAAGATACAATGCAAATGCTAAAACTAGGATATTACAAATTACTACGGAGCTTCAAAGGAAGGGAAATTAATTTTCATGAACGTTAAGAAAGCTTCAGAGAAGAGGCGACATAAATTGTGCTTTCAATAACTATTAGCATTTAGCCTCAGAGATAGGGAAAGGACACTGCAGGCAGCAGGAAGGGCAAGTGCGGTCTGGTTAAGAAATCTCAATGGGTGCAGAGCAGGGTCTGATTTTGCTTTATTTCACCCCTTGACCAACACTTATCACACTGGGGTACTTTGAGCTGTTGATGGGAGAGTCAAAGGATAAAATACATAGGTAAGTTGGGGTCAGAAAACAAAGGCATTTTGAATTTAGATTTGATCCTCTAAGCACTGGAGATTCTCCCCAAGGTAGTGGCAAAAAATGTATTCCCCACAAAGATAGCTTTGGCAGCAGGAAGGGAGTGAAATGGAGAATGTGCTGAGTGCTGATACTATTAGGATAGCCCAAACCAAAGGAGAAGGGGATGAGACCTAGAGAACCCGAGCACAGGAGATGGGGAGAGGAGACAGCTAAGGCAGACATCTCCTTAGACAGGATTTAATGACGACATTGCATTGGGGTGAGACGAGAGGAGTCAAAGCTGCATCGACAGCTTCAAGCTTGGACGTTCGGGTGTCCAGGGGCAGCTGGGAGGCACATCTGCATAGCGTGTTAGAGATGGGCATGAGCAGAGGCGAGCCAGAGAATCAGACATCTTTCCACTTCTTCATGAGACCCCAGGTGGTCCTTACGAGAAACATTACATTAACTATATGTTGGAGAAGCCCATTAAATACAGCCTTGAGTTCAAAAATAAAGGAAGACTCCGGCAAATAGACAAAATAATAGGCAGAAAGCCAAAGTAAGAATCTACCTTTGTCTCAGAGGCATGGTGGATTTTTAAAAATCCACAGTAGTAATAGGATATAATGAAGATTTAAGCTTTAACTGTAACCTAATACCCATCTAATTAGGATAATAAAATACGAGGAGTTGCTGTGCCATCAGTATGCTAATGTAACTCATTTCTGCCACCTTCCTGTGTCACACTCCACTCAGAAGCTTACCCAGTGACACAGGCTGGTTAGCAGACTGGGATGGAATGCACCGCATGCAGCTGGGACACAAGACATTTAAATAGTGTCTTCAGCCACTGCTGTCTGGAGGTGGGAGCTAATGCAGGGAGAAGCAGGCATTGGCTCAAATGGGAAATGAATTTAGGTTCCGAGTCTGGTTAGGAGGAAAAGACTCCTTTCAGCCAATGTTTTCTTTGGGTCTATTTGGTTTTTCTGTTTCTCACTTTTGACTCAAGTCAGAAAAATAATAAATAATAAATGCTTAAAAAAAAGATGCACACATCTGACCACATAAAGATCTGAAACTTCTGTAAAAAAGCCAAAAGGCAAATAGATTTGTGAAAAGGTACATTAAGGAAGAACTCTTGCAGCCTGACCAGGCAGTGGCACAGTGAATAGAGCATCAGACTGGGATGCGGAGGACCCAGGTTTGAGACCCCGAGTTCACCAACTTGAGCGCGGGTTCATCTGGTTTGAGCAAAAGCTCACCAGCTTGGACCCAAGGTCGCTGGCTCGAGCAAGGGATTACTTGGTCTTCTCTAGCCCCCCCGGTCAAAGCACATATGAGAAAGCAATCAATGAACAACTAAGGTGTCACAATGAAAAACTAATGATTGATGCTTCTCATCTTTCTCTGTTCCTGTCTGTCCCTATCTATCCCTCTCTCTGACTCTCTATGTAAAAAAAAAGAAAAGACAGGACTCTTGCAAACCGAATGGAGGTGATTAATAAACAAATGAAAATCTGCAAAGGATTATTTGAACAAACATAAGCATCAGGCTGATGTGAACCAGTGCTCATGCTCAGCAATAGCTCAGGCTCAGCAGTAGTGTGGAAACAGACAACACAACTGCTGTACACACTTGCAGAGGGTAGGTGTTATCCAGGCTGCTGTCACCTGGGGCTGGAAGATGGGAGGATGCTTTCAACGTGTATTTTATAAAACCAGATGACCGCACATTTTCTGTCCACATCTTTCTTCCTTATCCATCAATATCCTATGGAAATCCCTCCAAATTATCTTTTCTAATTTGAATTTATTCTTTTAGAAGACTGAATAACTTCCATGCTGTAGGTATAACCTAACGTATTCTACCTATTCCTGGGCATCCATTTTTTTTTGGTATCAAATCTGTAACAACATAATGACAGATGTAGACTCTTCATTCTATGGTTTTTATTTCTAGGAGCTAGCTCTCAAAGTCTTGCAAGGTTTAGGAGGGCTGGAGCAACCCTAGTATCATGTGTATGTACTTCTAATTTCACTGGGTGTTACCAAGGGTAGCTATCAAGTATAGGGAGTGGTAAAGGGCACAAGCTCCAGAGCTCAGTTGCCTGGACATTATGCTTGTTTTGCCATGAACTTTGGGCCAGGTATTTAAACTTTCTTTGCCTCAGTTTCTTTCCCTGTAAAATCGGAATATGATAATATCTTCCTCATATGAGTTTACAATGATTAAATGAGTTACTCTATGTAATTAATGCACTTGCATATGCAATTATATGTACATAATGTCTATGGGATATAGTGACACTGCCTTCTAGCAAACGTACCATAACCTTCATGATTATTATTCCTTAGAGAAAAGGCACTGAAGACTGTCATAAAGACTCATTTTATAACCTTTCTGCTCATTGTATACATAAGTAGGATAATTTTAGGTGGTACATGAATGAGATTATTTTTATGTTATTCATTTATTACATGAAGAGAAACCATTATTTTTGCAATTACAGCAGTAATAGGTGTTCTTTTAAAATAAGTTTAAATAAAAGCAGGAATAGTTTTAAATGAGAAAAGTATATTGATATAGGTTGTATACAAATATGGCAAAAATAATAAAGTATGGAAATTACTGCAGTTTGGAAATGATTCTGGGTGTTTTCACATATTTTCCCCATTTTATTGAGATAGAATTGACATACCACACTGTATAAGTATAAGGTATACAGCACAAGGATTAAACTTAAATATATTGTGCAATGACTTTTACATTGTTTAGCAAACATCCATCATCTCATGTAGATACAAAAAAAATATTCTTTCTCTGTGATGAAAATTCTTGGGATTCACTCTCTTAATAACTTGCATGTATAATATACCAGTGTTAACTACAGTCACCACATTGCACCTTATATCCCTGGTACTTCTTTATTGTTTAACTGGAAGTTCATACCCTTTATCCAATTCACTCTTCTCTCCCTTCCTACTTCTGTTAACCACAAATCTAATATCTTTTACTTTGTCTTTGATTTTGTTTCATTCCACATATAAGTGACATGATATAGTATCAGCTTTTCTCTGGTTTATTTCATTTAGCATTATGCCTTTAATTCCATCCATGCATAGCAAATGGCATTTTTTTAAATGGCTGAATAATAATATTTCATTATACAGTATATTATTATATTCATATATATATCTTCATATATATATATTCATACATATATCTCTACATATCTATATCTCTCTATACCTGTATCAATATATATAACAATTTTTTTATCCATTCACCCACTGATGGACACTTAGGTTGCTTCCATTACTTGGCCATTGTAAACAATGCTGCAATGAACACGGGGTGCAGATGTTTCTTCTATGTAGTGTTTTTGCTTCTTTCAAATACATTTCCAGAAATGGAATTGTTGGATGTGGTAGTTCTCTTTTAATTTCTTCAGGAACCTCCACAATGTTTTCCACAGGAACTGCGCCAGTTCACATTCCCGCCAACAGGGCAGAAGCATTCCTTTTTGTCCACATCCTTGCCAACTCTTGGTATCTCTTGTCTTTTTGATAATAGTCATTCTCACTCATGTAAGGTCATATCTCATTGCGGTTTCCATTTACATCTCCTTTATGATTAATAATATTGAGCGCCATTTTGTGTACCTGGTGGTGGTTTGTATATTTTTTTTGGGGGGGGGGAATAATCTATTTAGGTCCTTTGTTTTTAAACCCTGGCTGGTTGGCTCAGTGGATAGAGCATTGGCCCAGTATATAGCTGTCCCAGGTTCGATTCCTGGTCAGAGCACACAGGAGAAGCAACCATCTGCTTTTCCTCCCCTTTCTCTCCCTCTTTTCCTTTTACAGTCAGTGCTTTGGTTGGTCCAAATGCCGGCTCCAGATAGGGGTTGCCGGGTGGATCCTGGTCATGGTGCAAGTGGGAGTCTATTTATCTCCCCTCCTCTTGCTAAAAATAATAAATAAATAAATAAATATAGATTATTTGTTTGTTTACTACTGAGTTATATAGGGTCTTCATATATTTTGGGTATTAACTTCTTATCAGATGCATTTTCTTCCCCATCCCATAGGTTGTCTTTACTTTGTCAGTCTTTTTGTTTGTTTGCTTGCTGTTCAGAACCATTTCAGTTTGACAAAGTCCCACTTATCTATTTTTGATTTTGTTGCTTATGTTTCAGGCATCACATCTAAAATAGAACATTGCCAAGACCCATGTCAAGGAGTTTTTTTCTGTTTCCTTTGAGATTTTTGCCCATTTCCCCCTTATATTTAAGTCTTTAATTCATTTTGAGTTCATTTTTCTGAGCTGTTACAAGACAGTTTATTCTTTTACATGTAAATATACAGTTTTTCCAGCACCATGTATGAAGTGACTGTCTTTTTTCCATTAAATATTTTTGGCTTCTTTGTCAAATATTAGTTGACTGTCTATGCATGAGTTTAGTTTGGGCTCTAGTACTCTGTTATTAGCATGTATGGCTTTAATTCCTCTACTTACAGTTGCTGTGAAAAATCCCTCTGGGTATTAACTAGTACCTGCACCAGTGAGTTTTTCCCAGTGGTAGGCTGGCAAGTCAGGAAAGAAATAGGAAGGAAGCAAGGAAGGAAAAAAGGAAGGAAGGGAGGGAGGGAGGGAGGGAGGGAGGGAGGGAGGGAGGGAGGGAGGGAGGGAGGGAAGGAGGGAGAAAAAGCTCTGATTTGTACTGTTTGCTGATTTCTGCCAGGTAAATACTCCTACCTGGGCCAATTTGAAGTTAGCCACAGTTTAAACAGGCTTGAAACATTCCGGCTCCTCACATACTAATCTCAGCATGCTCCAGAACACCACCATCCTGCTTAACTGTTAAGGTCAAGAGTTTGGTAACTAAATTGGATAAAATCAAGAATAAATGCAGAATTTAGTATTCTGTCTGCATAACTTGTATTTCTATCTCAATGATTTACAATTTCAAAAATGTGCAAGAAAAGGTTAGTCCTAAATAGAGGTCTAAGTGTTTAGGAACAAGTGAAGAGCTCTTAAATGAAAGGGTGATATTCCAAAAAGGTTGCCCCATGCAACAATTTCTACTTTACTGCGCTGTGAAACAAAGACATGATTCTATAGGAGCATATCTTTCTAATGATACAAACAGTGTGCATTATAGTAAATTGTTCTGTACCTGTTACATACATTTATAGATGTTCAATCCATCTCTTTTTGGGGTCCCTGGAATTTACACTATTAGAGCCCTGACACTCTAAGCCACAATACCCTGTCCACTCGGCTGGGAGCCCTTCAACTCCCTAACATCTTCCCTTTCTTCTATTCCTAGGGTCTAGCAGCAGCACACACGTAACAAATGTTCGTGGAGTAGATGAATAAATAAACAGCTCTTCAAATTAGCAGAATTTAACACATTCTTTTGTCTGATTCCCCAATATGACTGACGAGAAACCTGAATTCTGTTGGAGATAGTGATTTTTCCAGAGGTCACACCCACCCCGTTAAGACAGCAGCAGGCAGAGACTAGAACCCAAGTATCTAATCCTCAATATTTCTCTTGTTATAACATATGGCTTATTTTCCTGACTTCAGTGCCCCAAAACACCTAAACAGTTACAACCTTGCTGTGGTTTTTGCTATCAATTCATTCACCAGAAAAAGATACATTTTCTGAGCACCTGTTCTATGCCAGGTGTTCTATACTCACTCTCTTCTCTCATTCCCTTTCTACCTCACTTTTTCCTTCTTTTCTTTTTTCAGCAAAATCAATCTAGTTGAACACCTTTGGGACAACTTCTGGAAGAGACAAAGTCAGGACTGTTAAGCCTACTTATCATTGGAAAAGCTCCTTGGCCTTTCGAGTGGCTCTGGAGTTGTATCTGGGGTGATGTAAGAACTCTCTAGTAGCCAGCTGCTGAGCCCTTCAGGTGGTCCACCGCAGAGTCTCAGCCCCCTTCTTGGCATGGCAGGCATGAATAAGACATTTTCAGAAGAATCTCTCCCAGCTCCCCCTGCCTTAGAACACGCTGGCTGGGCTGTTGGCACCAAGAGTAGAGATGAGCAGAGCCTGGCACAGTGTGCTGGCCCTAGTCCCTGCCATCTGAATGACATTCAGCTTTGAAGGCCACACACGTCACAGTCAGTATCGCTGGACAAAGATCCTTTTATTTCTGTGAATGGGACATGGAGGGAATGAGCACACACATGACCTGTGCAGGGGAGACCGGCTGTATGAGGAGCATTTGAGACTCCATGGGCTCCAGTGAGTGAGAGCAGGAAGTTAGGCTCATTCCTGTGGGTGTAGAGTTTCAGGGACAGCTCCCTTTCCATCGCTGTAAGGAGTGGGCAATTCATTCATTGCTGCTTTGAACAAGAAGGCCCACCAGGGGTTACACTGATCCTGTTTCTACACAAGGTTCCCTTGAGAAGGTAACAGAAGCCCAGTAGGCATGATGAGACTTTGGGCTCAGGTCTTTAATTGCACTATTTAAGGTTAGGTTTGCCCATCCCTGATCGGGGAATTCGCAGAACAGGTTCACTGGGAACTTCTGGCCAAGACTTTTGTCAAGTCCTTCTGAGGCTCATCCCCCCCCCCCATTCCTTCACATTCATCATTCTGGTGCCTGTAGATATGACAGGAGCCCAAACAGCCAGAGGATCCCTGATGTGTGAGACTAGGAGACCCCACCTGGCCCAGCCTGATTCCTCAGGGGCTTCTAAGACACTGGGCATTGGCTCTGCACTTCCGGTAAAAAAAGAAATACACAGGAAACAAAAGGGCCTGGTAGAAAGAAAAAAAAAGGGGGGCCTGGCAGGCTTTGATTTGAAGTCTGGATAATCTATTTGAAACCTCAGGGGCTGGGCAGAAGTAATGTAAATATTAAATTAAAACAGGAGTTCAAAATCTGTCTTCTAGCTCTGAGACAAACTCACCACCTTTGATTTTGAATGTCAGAGTGAATAAAATTACAATTAGAAATAATTCAATCTTGCCTATCCCCTTCCATTTCATAGATAGGGGATTGAGGTCCAGTGATGACAAATGACTTGTTCCATGACCGGAAATAGGAAAAAGAAATGTTCTGTTATTTTTATTTTTTAACTTTTATATCTTAGATCCAGTTCTGAATACATTTGCAGCATTAACATGTTTTCAATACAAATTTTTGGGTTTATATAATTCACACAATTATTACCTTCTTTACTTTCCAGAAGTAAAAACTGAAACACAGAGAGGGTTGGTAATTTGCTCAAGGTCACATAGTTTGTAACTGGCCAAGCAGGGGTTTGGATCCCAGCAGAGAAGCTATAAAGTCAATGCTTTTCACTACTGCTGGGCTGCCATTCAGAACACGATATTTCTTCCTTTAATACTCTGCCGCTCAGAGCAGAGCTAATCCTTGCAATCTGAGATGTGGGAGCACTTCATGTAGTGAATACCAATGTGTTTTCATCTCAGCACAACTGTCTTCATTTATTTGGTGGGAACAAGCTAATTCCCCTCCCCCTTTGATGTAGAAGAGAGAGGAGAAAAGTAAAAAGGAAATCATAGCTTTTAAAGAGTATGAGAATTACATTTTAAAAACCAGAATGTTTATTATTAAACAAAATGGACCTTGCCTGAAAGAAAACGAAAATAAAAGAGCAGCCAGGAATAAGATGAGATGAAGAGGCCAAATCAGCTAATCATGTCCTAAGCAAATTTCTTTGTGTTTATTTATTGAACGAATATTAATTCATTAAATTTTAATTCAATTTTATTATTTGATTTACTTATTAATTCATTTATTACTTATTGAGTACCTGCTCAGTTCTGGGAATATAGTAGTGAGCATAACAAAGTCCTGACATTCATAGTTTTTAAAAACGACAACAGACAATAAGCAAATAAAGAAATAAATTAGAATATAGAATACTATGGACAATGATAAAGCAAAGAAAATGAGATGGGCAGTGGAGGGTATGATATTATTTGAGTGCATCAGCAAAGATCCCAAGAAAATACGAGCGTGAGCCTACGGCTCTCTGTGGCAGGAGTCCAAGAGAAGGAAGGACCATTGGAAAGGGCTGGAAGTGGAGTACATTCCGCAGCTTCAAAAAAAGAAAACAGGGAGGCCGGTGGAGCTGGTGTCATGTGAGTGAAGGTGAAAAACATAAGAAGCAAAGTCAGAAAGGTCATGGGGAGGTTGATTAAGTATGGTTCTGGAAGCAGTTTGGCTTTTACTACAAGTGAACGAACTGGGAAATGTAAGAGTGTGGGCAGAAGAGATGCCTAGCTTGCATGCGGAAGGGCTCCCTCTGGCAGCGGCACTTAGACCGGACAGGAACCGGAGCCAGCTGAGACAGGACCCGGAGGAGCGGATCACAGTCTTCCAATAGAGGTCTGAACCAGGGTGGTCACAGCCTGGGCAGTGAGGAGGGGCTGTGCTGGAGAGGCTCTGAAAGTAGAACCGCTTGAACTTGCTGCCGGATTGGGCAGGGATGGGGGTGATCTTAGAGACTGAGGGAGGAGTCAAGGATAGCTCAAGTTTTGTCCAAGTCCTATGGCTCCAGCCCATATCTCTGTTACCATGACCGCACCCAGATTTGTTCAGCCAGCTCTCCCAAGCTAACCTGATTTGAAGTGGGAAGATTGACTTTTTTTTTTCTTTTCAGAGACAGAGAGAGTGTCAGAAAGAGAGAGAGATAGGGACAGACAGACAGGAACAGAGAGAGATGAGAAGCATCAATTATCAATTTTTTGTTGCGACACCTTAGTTGTTCATTGATTGCTTTCTCATATGTGCCTTGATCGTGGGCCTTCAGCAGACCAAGTAACCCCTTGCTCAAGCCAGCGACCTTGGGTCTAAGCTGGTGAGCTTTGCTCAAACCAGATGAGCCCACGCTCAAGCTGGTGACCTCGGGATCTCAAACCTGGGTTCTTCGCATCCCAGTCTGACACTCTATCCACTGCACCACTGCCTGGTCAGGATTGACTTTTTACTCTTCTATGCTTCAGTACACAATCTTTTCCCAACAGACGAAGGAGAGAAACAAAAAAGATGGAGCTCAGAGGCCAAGGACTTTCTGCAACGCTAATTTCTTATTCTTACACAGCTGGAGCCCAACCACAGTGGCCCTGGCTGCCCGGCTCCACTTAGCTTATGAACTCAAATTTTTTTGTGTGTGTGTCCATCTAACTTGCTTTGGGTACTAACACAAGCACTCAGACAAGTCACTTCAGAGAGTTTCAGGTTAGAGCTATTGCTAAGTGTGCAGAAAGCCTTAGGGTGCAGGACCAAGGCCTGGGGCTAATTACAATTAAAATCTGACCACCTCTTGGCCTTCTGGATGGGAAAGAACTGTCCTTTCCCATTCCTAAAGTATTCTCCCTGGGCCATTAAATAACTTATCTTTCCTATGGCTCTCCTTTGCTGTAGGGTTTGGGAAGTCTGACCCTGTCCCATCCCTTCAGTCTTGTGAGTTTAGTCATCATGCGTAATATCTGAAACATTTCAGTGGCGGAAACATTAGGAACCATGGTTCTTTCACCTGTGCTCAGGTTACCCTCCCAGCAAAGAGTCATAGGGTCTATAGCATGGACCACATCAGTCTTTATGTTTTGGGAAGGATCTAGGAACTAGTCCTGCTCCCCTGATGATGGTCCCTGGGTTGGGTGGGTTCCCACTTATTTTGCTCACTGTCTTACCCTCCTTGTCTACAGAACAGAAGGCTCCCTCAATGTCCTTCCAATAAGAGATTATATCAGTATATCTTGACTATAGAGTGGCAGAGGGTCATTCCAGCCGAGGGAGTCTGACCGTGGATCCCTAAGAAGAGAGGGCAAACTTGGGGGAGGATTTACCTCCCAGAAGGAAGTCTAGCAGCAGAAAGTGACTTGCAGAAATTCCACACCAATTGAGCATTCTCTGATCAATAAGATCGAGGAGAACTGCCTCACAAGAGAATTAGAATGGATTTATCCCTGAGATTTTTAGGGATAAAACATGGGATGCCCAGTTTAAAGTTATCTCCCAACCAATGATCCAGTCAGAGAAGTGGTCCTATAGTGGAAAATGTATGGACTCTGAAATGAAGAGGGCATTGCTGGGTCTCAGCTCAGAAACTTGCCACAGAGGTGAGATCACACAAATCAATTCATTTCTTTGAGTCTTATTGTTTTTCTATTTTAAAATGTAGGTGATAGGAGATAATATCACCTACTTGACAGAGGTTTTTGCAGGAGTAAATTATAAACTATTTATTTATATAAAGCGACTGACACTCCAGTAGCCACTAATGCACTGGATTATCACTTTTGAGAGGAAGAGAGTTGGGTGGGTGTTACTTAATCACCTACGAGGTTGTCCATTGCTGATGGACAACTAGCCAAGGACTTGATTTGAGAATATAGTATGGGTTTTGAGATCCTCCTGAGGTACAAGAGAAAGACCTACTCAGGAAGAGAAACCAGAGACCAGAAGTATATAATGGCATATATTTCCTTTTATTTCTCACACAGAGACCAATAAGCTGACAGATAGCTTCGACCTGGTGCTCTCCAAGCTGCATCTGCAGTCATTTTGTAAAAGTTCTACATGATTCGATTTGAGAAGACAAGAAAACAATTCTATTACACAGGCTTGTCTTCAAGACTCCCAGTATCAGCTGTACTGGAACAGAGCCTTGGCCAGTAGCTCAGTTGGTTAGAGCATCAACCCCATACGCCAAGGGTACAGGTTCAGTCCCTGGTCAGGGCACATACAAAAACCAAGCAATGAATGTATAAATAAGGGGAACAATGAATTGATGTTTCTCTCTATCATTCTCTTTCTCTCCTCCCCTCTTTCTCAAATCAATTTTTAAAACTTTAAAAATAAAATGAAACATAGATGAGATATTGTTTTGTCTTGGTTTCTCTCCTAGACTCTAGAAGATAAAAATAATAAAAAATTCCACTGAAAATGAATGTTTTAATACTGAAAAAATAGAAATAAAAATCTACCAGTTGAGTTATTAAGACTGAAAAGTGGGGGAAATGGAAAATGAGAGAAATGAGCATAAAGGTAAAGATGAAGGCAAATCAACACCTGAATATAAAAAAGACCCAGTGTAATCACTGATGCTGAGGAAAAATGACTCCTTTCTCATGATGGAAACACCATGTTGCAAATTATTGCATTCAGTCCAGGATATGATCACTTCAAGAGCAAAAGCACGTCCTCATCTCCTGGACCTGATGAAACTGACAAACACAATCAAAGCCATTCATAGTGAATTCTCAAGACGGAGGTGTTCAAAAGGTTTTGTTCTGTCTTACAAGTGAGACTGACCTGAGAACTTCCATCTACACCTGTGCATCCAAAACAGACTCCTGGACTCCTGAAATGGAGGGTGCTTCTCTTGGGCCTTATCTGATCTAACCAGGGAAGTGCCACATGGTCACTGCATACCCAACCTCCTGAGGACCATAAGTGGACTAAAATGCCAGAGTTAACCACAAGCTAGAGCACATATGGCAGGTTCACAAGGGCACTTAGAAACAAGTGCAAGTCTAGATTCTTCAACTTAAAAATCCACCCTGACCAGGTGGTGGTGCAGTGGATAGAGTGTCTGCCTGGGACGCAGAGGATCCAGGTTTGAAACCTCAAGGTCTCCCAATTGAGCCCAGGCTCATCTGGCTTGAGTGCAGGCTCACCAGCTTGAGCTCAAGGTTGCTGGCTTGAGTGTGGAATCACAGACATGACCTCCTTGTTGCTGGCCTGAAGCCCAAAGTTGCTGGCTTGAGCCCAAGGTCGCTGGCTCGAGCAAGGGGTCACTCATTCTGTTGTAACCTCCCGGTCAAGGCACATATGAGAAAGCAATCAATGAACAACTAGGGTGCCGCAATGAAGAATTGATGCTTCCCATCTCTCTCCCTTCCTATCTGTCTCCCTTTCCATCTCTTTCTCTGTCTCTCTTACAAAAAAAAAAAAAAAAAATCAAGATGATGATAATACCTTCTTTACCTAACTATCAGGGCTTTTTGTAAATCAATGTGGAAGAAATGCACACAATATCTTTTTATAAAAATGTACACAGTTATACAACCATCATCGATATACCATAATTATAAATACTGCATAAAACATTCCATAAACTAAGTACACTATTATTCGCTGAGTGTAATAGACCCTTGAAGTTAATTGTATTTTAGAATTCCTCTACCACCTTTATTGGTTTAGCGCTCTTCATTCTACACAGGAGTGGAGAGAAGCCCGGGGTCCTATGGAGAGCCATCAGGCCATCCGAGGTTGGTGTCAGGCCTTTCCTTGCAGTCCACCCATTTTAAGAAGTAAACTATGGGACTGGAGAGCGATAGTCCCGTAGTGGAGGCTATGACTCAAGAGGACATTCTGGGAGAGATGAGGAACACAGCGCGGTTCTGTGACCAGCTGACAGGAGCGGAGGGGATTGGCCTTGCGGGGAAGAAAAGAGGCTTTCTTTCTTCTCAGCCCAGTCCCTCGGGCATCTGTTCTCTCTGCCATCTGCTCTGGTGTCCCCACCCTTCATCACCAAGCAAAATGGATCTTGAAAGTCCGATACGCATTTCTGTGTCTGATACTGTCACTTTCTGTTTTGCATCTTCCTAAAAATGCAACATCAGGAAAGAGGTCTGAATATTTACTACTAATTTCTCCTCTGAAAACAAGGAAGGGGGGAAAAAGCCTCACCATTAATTGTTTCTGACAAGTGTTGAAGGATGTAATAGCCCAGAGAGCAAGAGGAAGCAAGATTTGATTATTTTGAAAAATGACAGGCAAGCCAAGGATGAGGAGTAGGGAAGTTGATTCTGTCCTTACACAGGAGCCCACATGCAGGGGTGCGTTCCCTTCATGGTGGAATTGGATCAGTGTCCCTCTTCGCATCTGCGGGTGAAGAACAGTCTGGAGAAATCGGCTGATGTTGCCAGTGTTCCTCCTTCCCAGCTGTCAGATGATGCCTGACTAACAGTCTTTGGGAAACAGACACTGGGATAAATTGCTGCTGCAGTCCCATAAAAACAGAATGGGGAAACTGTGCCAGAACCAATCAGGGCTTTTGAGAAGCAATGAGACCTCATGGCATATCTTTTGGCCAATCACCTCACATGGCTTTGCAGGCATCAGATAATTAGTCCCTATGACTTAACTGTGAATAAAGTATTCATAGACTTCCATTTACAAAATGGTAAAGATTGAAGCAAAATGAGGCTAACTGGCCAAGTATCAAAATAGAAATTTGATAACACCACTAGAAAATAAAGCCAAAAAAGTAAATATGAAATCCCAAGTTGCAGTAACTTATCTCAAGCCTTTAAAAACCAAACTAACCAATAAAACCAACACACAAAACAAATCTATGAGTCTTAACTTTATGCAAGGCCCCCAGGGCTTGGAGAGGTTACCAGTTTGCTTCCAGTGTGCCCCTCCTTCAGCCCCTTTCTGACACCAAGCAATCTGGGATCCATGGGGTAAGCTTTTAGTTACACTAGTACCCCATTCTTTTACTTATTTCTACGCCTTCAAACATGCTGTTTCTTTAGCTGTGAGCCCTCACCAACCTCCATGACTCCCACATTTGCATGACCGATTTGAGCCTATCCTTTTGGGTTTCTTCTAGGTATCTCTTCCAGAATCTCCTGCCAGTCTTTAAAGCTGGATTACACGTGCTCCCACACATACTGTTCTTTCCCATCACAATCCCTATCGCCCCATGGTGTTGTCATAGCTTAGTGGCATCTCTCACTGAAACACACAAGCAGAAACCCATGTCTGTTTGGTTCGCAGTTTATCCTCAGGACTCAGAACAATACCTGACATACATCTCAATCAGTAGTGTACTGAGTGACTAACTAGAGACACACTCCTTGCCAAAGGATGCTTTTAATTTAGTGGGTAAGAGAGATACACACAGCCCAAGGGAATAAGGAAATGTTGAGGGTAAAATAAGAATAAAACTAGCAAGCTTTAACATTCCAACCCAGAATGTTCTCATTAATGCCATGGCATAGGCTATAGCTTTAAATTAGAATTCCATTACAATAGATTTTTTTTTTTTTTTAATGCTGAAAAGCTTTGCCAGGTTTCAGGGCATGCAAGATGTCTAAACAGAGAGGCCCCTTTTAAACTCCATCTGAAACTGGGCTGTCAATCTTTGGACAGATGAAGACCTTCAAGATTCATCTACTGTGGCGTCTATTTTAAAGGCAGAGCTGTGGTTCTCACCTTGGGCAGACCAGTAATTGTTTGTTTCCCTATAGAAGCTCTTTAGCGTAACAGAAAGGACTTTGTAGGCAGTCGAATGAGATGTGTTGGAAAGAGCATAAGTTTTGGAATTAAAATGACCTTGGCTCTTATCCCAGCTCTGTAATTTACTAGCAGTGTGAGTTGGACAGTTTCCCTGAGCCCTACTCTTAGCATTGCTATAGAGCTGTAGAGGTTAATATTGTATTACAGACTTAAGCCTCAATAATTTTCATCAATGGTATAAAAACATCCCATATCCTATCTCTACATTTTTTCAAGCTGTGTGTTACTGAGCAAGTTTCCTAATCATGCTAATCCTCAGTTTTCTCATCTATAAAATCTTCTTTGTGTACATAATGTAAGGATTAAATAGGGTATGTATATAAAGTTCTTCATTTGCTTTTATTTTTGTATTGATTATAATAAGATTTTGTCAATGTTTGGGGGTTTTTATTGTTTGGTTTTTTTGTTCTTTTTTTGCCCTAATCCATGTTAGAATGTGACTGTTTTCTGCCTCTTAATTTTTATCACCCTGTGTAGTCTATTTAATAGATACATTTCCTTTCGTATATCTGCAGCTTCTTCCCACATTGATATGATAATGTTTGATCCTGGCATTTCCTTTGAGTACATCACCTCCTGTCTCTCATCCTGACCCCCAGCCAAAGATTTCCAGCGACCTCTGTAGGCCAGAGTGGAGAGCCCAGGACATTCAGACCATATTTAAGGAAACTGCTTAGATCCCACTGACTTTGCAGTCTTGAAATTAACTTAGAAATACAATTACCAAACAGCTGAGCAAAATACTTTTTTCCCCACTCAACTGACAGAATGGTGCCACAATGTAAAAGCTCTTATAAACTGATAGGGGCATTTCTCTAAACATTCAGATTTTGGTCCTAACTATAAGAGAATAGTGGGGTGTTAACATAAAATTAGTCTATTCAGCTCTCTGAGCCTTCTTTATGGAGAAGATAGCTGATTTTCTTTCAAGAGCCAAGTATATTAAACTTTACAATTAATTTAGATAACACCATAGGAACTGATAGTAAAATGTCTTGCAATTAAATAATGAATACAAGGGAGCCATAGTCACCAGAGATATCAGAGTACACTTTTATTATACTGATGCAAAATCAGTGTGTTTCCATATGATTTAATTATAGATTGGCAGGAAGAAGAGCAAAACAATAGATTAATAATTTTAAGGTAATGTATATATTAAAAACTGTTACTGAAACCATAATTATTATTGAGCAGGTTAATTTTATCACTTTATAAGAGAATTTGTAGATTTCCAAATGTAATAACTTAACATGAATAGTTTTGTGACTGAAATGGGTAGATAATCTCTACTATAACATGGAATGAAATAAAACTGCTTATAGAGATGTTTGCCTAAAACCTATGTACTCTTGCCTGACCAGGAAGTGGCGCAGTGGATAGAGCGTCAGACTGGGATGCGGAGGACCCAGGTTTGAGACCCCGAGGTCGCCAGCTTGAGTGCGGGCTCATCTGGTTTGAGCAAAAGCTCACCAGCTTGGACCCAAGGTCGCTGGCTCGAGCAAGGGGTTACTCAGTCTGCTGAAGGCCTGCGGTTAAGGCACACATGAGAAAGCAATCAATGAACAACTAAGGTGTCGCCCATGAAAAACTGATGATTGATGCTTCTCATCTCTCTCCATTCCTGTCTGTCTGTTCCTGTCTATCCCTCTCTCTGACTCTTTCTCTCTGTCCCTATAAACAAAACAAAACAAAACAAAACACCCAAAGTCTATGTACTCTTATTGATAAATGTCACCCCATTAAATTAATTTCTTTTAAAAAAGGAAAAAAATAAAATTGTTGAGTAACACAGCATTTCTCTAAAGGCAGATTTTGTCCACTTGCCATTTAGATTTCATGGTACAACATTTTGGTCCCAATGTCTTGCATTCAATGCAAAATGCAAAATGCAAAACCAACTGGATGTTGGCACAATCTAGAGGGCACCAAACACACTCTGAGGTGTGAATGTCACCTCTCAGTGTGTGCTCTCGGACAGCTTGTGGCCCTGGAACCAACAATAGCCTGTCAGTTCATGAAGACAGTAAGATCTATAGGCTCAGATCATTTATTTAAAAATAAATGCCTGAGGTCCAATAAAGACTATGGTTCCTTGAGTTTGGAAACCCTCTTTATGACTAAGAGTGATGTCTTAATTTATCTGGGAAGAAAGACATCTCTGAGTAATAAATATTCCATGGACAAAGCATTTTCATGAAACCACCAAATATGGAAGTTGATCAAATCTAAATCAAAAAGTCCCTGGGGGCGAAAAAAGTGTAACTGAGAAACACACAATTTGCAAAAAGCAGTTGTAGAAGACGCTTACCAGGAAGGAGGGGTTTTCCTCAAAGAATCTAAAACAACAGGCACTTCTTCCCAGGGAAAGATGGGACAGCTGGTTGGGGGATTCCATGGCCTTCTTGTTCACTGATGTGCTGACAAATTATTTCCCAACAGCCAGTCTGGAATGTACATTACTATGGACTGGATTCTCTTTACTATTTTAATGATGGAAACGAAAAGATTAAAGAACACTGTGAAATTCATTTAAACTCACCTGCTCCCCATTTAAGGCAATGACAAAAACTAACATTAAAAGGCTAAACAAAGGAGCACACTGGGGCCAAATTCCACGTCAAAGCAGACATTGTCATTAATATGCACTAAGAACCGGAGAACCATCTCTTTAACTAAAGAATCTTTGTGGATGAGATTACTTTTTTTTTTTTTTGTAAGAGCAAAAAGAATATACTATCATTTACCAAAGAAGATAACATTGTACAAGGGTTTGGGCAAATCTTTGTGCCCAGTTCTTCATGACAATGAAAGAAAAGAATGAAAGGAAAATATCTTCAAGAGGGGTGGTTTTATCCATTTTATTTTCATAGCTAGGTAACTACAAGGTGTGACTTAAAAATACAAGGAAGCTTAAATAAAAGATGATATGTGGCAGCTTGTGGATGCAGACAGGTAAATCTCATTCTCACAACTTAGTCCATGGTCCTTTCATTGTAGAGGTGCTAGGAATTACAGCACAGATGCCAAGAATGGGCTGCTTGTTATTTTGTTAATATTTGTATAATTTAAAGTTTTATTTATTGATTTGTTAGTTTATTTTTGTTGCTGGAAGTGGTGTATTGACTGACTGATTGATAAACTGAAGAAAGATAAAGAGCAAACCTAATTTTTTAAAACCAATTAAGAATACTATGGACTGTAAGATAGTCTCAATGTTTACTTCCATGTAACCTCACACCATGAGCATTAGCTAGAACAGGAGTCAGGAACCTATGGCTCGTGAGCCAGATGTGGCTCTTTTGATG
Source organism: Saccopteryx bilineata (assembly GCF_036850765.1). NCBI lineage: Eukaryota > Metazoa > Chordata > Mammalia > Chiroptera > Emballonuridae > Saccopteryx > Saccopteryx bilineata. The sequence continues at coordinate 243,237,997 of NC_089491.1, forward strand.
GCTGCATCTGGCTTGCAGACAAATCTTTAATAATAAAAAAATAACGTTAAAAATATAAAACATTCTTATGTATTACAATCCAGTCATTTCCTACCACTCATGTTCATGGTTGCAGGTGGCTGGAGCCAATCACAGCTGTCCTCCGGGACAACACCAAATTTTTATTGGATAATGCGTAATGTGCACAGATCGTTGTATGGCTCTCATGAAATTACATTTTAAAATATGTGGCTCTCTCAGCCAGAAAGGTTCCCAACCCCTGAGCTAGAAGGACATTATGCCACTAGGAAACTTAAAAATATTACGCAGTTGGGGAAATAAAAAGAACCTCTTTCATCGTCTGAAAATTGAGAGGGCTAGATGAATAATTTCTCAGGACCTCTCTGGGTCTGAAATTCTATGTTTCTCTGATTTTTGGAAACCTAGTTTAGAGAGCATTTTAATAGAAAAATACTAAGCAACAATGACATATTTTTGGCTTCCATTTAAAACAGATATTTAGATATCGGGTTATTTTTCCAGACATATGTATCCCCATAGCAATTCCTTATTTAATTCAAAATGGACTTTCTCTGGCTGAGAGATTGAAAACACTCTGAACAGCTGATTTTAGTGGCTTATAATTGAGCATGCCCAGAGTTTCAAGAGTCTCAGATGGCCAGAAAAAGAAAAGAGAGAATTTCTCTCCAATTAAATGGCTCAGATTTACTTAATCTTCTTGCCACAGGTATGACCCCATGCCAAAGTCAGGAGCCATAGGTATGACATGGTTAAAGGACATCCCAAGCCCACCTGTCACAGTCTTTATTGTGCGACCAACTTTACAGAAAAACTATAGCAGGCCCAAAGCAATGGCCAGAAATTTGACTTGCTAGTCCAACGTAAGAGTCAGGTCTAAGAATCTGGTCTGCTGCATCCCAGTCAAGATTTGTGTATTTGAATCTAACTGCCTCTTGACATAGATGTACCAGTTGGATGTTCTTAACGTAAAACTTTAAAGAGCTGTATATACTCTCTGGTCCTAAATCTCTTCATCTATAGAATAAGGTAATTAATGTTAGAACCTACCTCGAAATATTTTTATAGAGATTAAAGAGGATAACCTATATAAAGTACCTCGCTATCCCAGGGCCTAGTGTAGAGTAAGCATCTAATAAATAGTCCTCTCTAGCCATTTTCAAAGTTTTAAGAGATAACACAGACAGACACAGACACACATACCAAACAGTCTCTTCCAGTATTACAACCTGGATCTTTGCCTGACTTTGATAGATGTTGCCTGAATCTAAACCAAAAACACGAAGGCAAATGGGCCTTAAACATATTAGAGATTAAAGTCATTAGTAGAATGAAGTGTTAAGAGAAGGTGATATCATCATAGCCATTAATAACAATTATGACACCAATTAGCTTCCATTTGAGCAGCACTTACTGCCTGTTTGGCACGCTGATAAATACTTTACATGCGTTATTTCACTGAACACATACAACACCGTGGAAGCATAGTGTTGTTGCTTCCATTTTACAGGGGAAAAAACTGAGGCTTGGAAACTATGATCTCTAGATCTGTTGTTTTCATGCCTAGGCAATATTACCACTCTATGGCTATGCCCCAGAAATGAATGCCAATGTAAAACTGCCACCAGAACTGTACCCTATACCTTAGTCGATTATGCAATGATAGGCTGTACTGAATCAATAACAACGTCCTCATTCACTCTTTTGTGCACAGATATATTTTACAAAAATTAAGTGAGCACTATTATTTAGCTAAATGCAAGGGTTATGAAGATGAAAACATATAGCTCCTGAATATAAATTGCCCAGGCAAACCAAGAGGGGTAAACCTAGTAAAATAACACAACATGTTGGGGCTGGACACCCACTCACGTCCCCACCTGTGCTCGCCACTCTAGGTATTCATCTCGGCACAAGCTCTCTGAGCCCAGGACCCATTTATTTCACTGAACTGCCACCAGAACTGTACCCTATACCTTAGTTGATTATGCAATGATAGGCTGTACTGAATCAATAACAACATCCTCATTCACTCTACACATTCACTCTAATGTCAGGACCCATTCCTGACGGGAGGCAGGGGCTTCGTAGCTAGTCACCACCTGCATCACAACCATACACAGTCCATAGATTAGACTCTTAATAGAGGCTCCTGTCTCTTAGGTCTTACACTGCTTTCAGGGACCTTTAAGATTAGTGATAAATAGCAAGTTGAACTGTCTATATTTAAGCAGTTGTAGGATATTTGAACTGAAAAACAGGGGGTGAAAATAAATGTAATTTGCCAGTAGAAAAGCAAGAAAAATATCTAGTAGCTCAGATCCTGCAAACTGTAGTTAGTTATTATCAGACACTGTTGTATAGTATTATTGATTAAATAAAATATGTTGCAACTTGACTAACAAAGCATTATATTTATGGGGCATATATCAGGCTGTAGATTTTCCATATACAGAGCACTACTTTTAAACACTATTCCTTGTCATGGAATTGTTTTTGTGTTTCTGAGCCAGTATCCTGATGTGGTCACATGGAAGCAGGGACCCTGCCCATCAGCCCACTCATGAATGCTCTGTGCACAGTGTGAGTCGAGAGACAAGGAGGTGAGGGGTGGGAGAGCTGGGAGCGTGACAGGTGAGCCAGGTCTGAACATGCAGTGCACATGCTGAGAACACATCTTTCTTATTTTACAAAAGTCACAAATAGGAGCCGATTAGTTCCCTTCCTCAGAGTTAATGCATTTCTTGCTAAAGAACATCGCTTTGTGAAAGCCTTCACCAAATATCCAGGCACAAAGGAATGAGCAGGGCATAGAAAAGCCACGCTTCTATAAAGTGGTGAGTCAGCAGGGGTGGAAGAAATGTTATCACTTTTATTCCTCATTGCAATATTAAGGGCCTTCCTTTAAACCAAAATTTCCCTTTGCTCTTAATTAGATGACAGTCTAGAACACTCGGCCAGCTGCTGAGATCGTGGTTTCTTGCTGGGTTTAGATTATTCAAGAGCTCTGCATTTAATCTCAGAAGGCTGCCAGGGGTTTTTAGGAGAGCTAGGCAAAGCAAGAGGCAGGGTGGCCCATGGAAAGTAGGTGTCGCCACGCCAGGAAATTAAAAGCTTGCCGATATGTGAGACCATCCTTATTATTATTATTATTATTATTATTATAGTTCAACTCAAAGAACAGACACAAATCAGCAGTTGCTCTCAGACACTTAAAAAGACAAGAAGAATGGGGAGGGGTTAAAAGGGGAGCAAGTGCCCTAAAGCAGGCGTGAAAGAGTACCAAGCTTCTGGGTTCTGGGCGGAATGGGAAGGTGACATATACATGATGTAAACAAACGTACAGGCACCCACGTGAGTGTGTGAGACTGGAGGGATCCAGGATCAGTGTCCCCAACCACAGGCCAGTATCCTCACTCTCTAGTCCAGCCACATCCTAAGGAGCTGAGATCCAGTCCCCCATCCCCACGCCACACACACCTTTCAACAGACACCACTCAACAGGTTTCCTCTGACTCATTAAGCCTCTCCTGGAAAGGTCAAGATTGTAATAATGTGAGGAGTTTATGTTCTTTCTCTTGCAGAATTGGGAGTTCAGGAGACAGCAGATTTTTCTTTTTCTTCAAAAATTTTCTGTTTTAATTAGTAAAAAAATGTTATTGGGCTTTAACTAATCTCTCAAGGGAGCTGCTGAGACAGAAACCAAGGAGAAATGGTCTTCCTTTTGCAGACAGAATAATCCCCATTGCCTAAGAAGAATCACTTTCCTCTCTGGATGTCCTCTGAGCCTCAGAAACCTTGAGTGTGGAAGCGGTCACATTGCCTGCTGATTTCCCTCAGTGTAAACAGCATCTTTCTATCAGGAAACATCTCATGAGTGTGAGAAATGATCAGATCAAGGTTAAGCTCTGTAGTACGTATGCGTTTAATTATCACTACTTTGAAATCCATGTGTTAGATCTTTCAAAAGTACACACTGCAAAATTTAACATAATTTGAACCATTATGCATATGTAATATACACAGATATAAAATATATACATTCACATACCACACACATCTACATGCAGTGCTAAGAAGGCATACAATTGATTCTCTGTTCACTCTCTGTTGTGTTCAAGGCCAAAATCCTAACCGATGGTAATTCAAAAAAATCATTTTCTCCTATGATCATTGCTGAGTACTTTTTAATGGGTTGTATTATGTCCACCAAACAAATATTTGGAAGCCCTGACACCCCCACCCCCACCCCCTGTACTTCAGAATATGATTTTATTTGGCTCTATAGGTTTGTAGCAATTGTAATTAGTAAAGATGAGGTCATACTGGAGTCAGAAGGGGGCCGTTCCTAATCCAAAATGCCCGGTGCCCTTCTAAGAAGAGACGAGACAAAGACAGACTCACATGAGGGAAGAAGGCCAAGCATCTGCAGATGCAGTCATGAAGGGCTGCACCTGCTAGTCAAGGAACACCGAGGGGTTTAGGTGAAACACCAGAAGGTGGGAGAAAGCAAGCAGACAACGTCCCCCCAACACAACTTCCAAGGCAGCCAGTCCCTGTTGACAGCTTGATTTTGGATGTCTAGCCTTCAGAAATGGGAGACAATAAATCTCTGTGGTTTTAAGCCACCAAGTTTGTGGCACTGTTACAGCCACCCCGGGAAATTAATTGAACACTGAAGTGCTGGGTTTGGGGAGGCTCCACGATGAGCAGGCTTAATCCGCAGCTGCCCGGTGACAGGGGTCCCCACACTGCATTCCACAGGAAGTGATAAAGCTCTTAGAAAGAATTAACCAGTCAAGGTTAACCGCCACTCTCAGTTTTCCCTTAGAATGTCTCTTTTAAATACAGCAAAAGACAAGGAGCCAGGGAGATAAAGGGAAAATGTGATCCCTAGTTGGAGACCTTCCCTTTCTCAGAAACCCTGGGTGTCATTTATTTTAATTTGCCTTGGGACACTTAAGTCAGATTTTGTCTTTCAAACTTATGTCTGCTGCCCTTAGGGTCAGAGAGGCAGCTATGATTTTAGAGGCCTCAGATCCATGTCTGGATCTGGCCACTATTAGCAATAAAATTGATTTACGGACTACACACCCCTCAGCCCTGGGGTGAACCTGCGTGGAGGAATCCACACTCTATCCAGGCAAAGGGGAGTATGAGGCTGGATGAACAAAGGTAAAAGTGGATCAGTTGTCAATAGCCAACCTGGGCTTTGCCAGCTGAAGAATTATTTTTTTTCCATCAAGACATGCCCATTTCTTACATAACTGGATCGTTCTGAATGCTACTATTCAGAGTTTGGTTTTTATAGACCAGTAACATTTGAAAGAAAAGAAAAAGACAGAAATCAGGTGTCAAACCTTTACTTTGCCAAGTAAAATGTCTCTTTTCTCTCATCGTTAATTCCTAACAATAAAGGAGCATTTTCATGCTACCAAGTGAGGGAATATATAACTGCAGCTTGAAAGACCATAGTTGAGATGACAGGAGGTGAGTGACATTCCATGGACTTTGATCTCCTTGTTTTTCTCTCCCTCGTCTCGCTAGGGGCTTCATCACAGACCAGCATCGGTTCATGGTCAGCACTTAGAAACCACTGGCCTGGAGAATGGCATCACTATCCATCTTGCTTTGCCTCCACAAACACGAATATGAGCTTCAGCCCCCACCAGGAGAATGACAACTTGAGATGAATATACCACAGATGAAAATATTCCCTCTCTACTGGACACTCAGAGTGTTGGGACCTAAAGATCCATTTATTCACTGAGTATTCATTGCTCCAAGCAAAGTGCCAGCTCATGAGCATTTAATAAATACTTGGTGAAAGGAGGGAGGGTATTGTAGAAATAATTTTTTTTAAAATTTATTGATTGATTTTAGAGAGAGAGGAAAAGGAGATAGAGAAACATCACTTTGTTGTTCCACTAATTTACGCATCCATTGGTTGACTCTTCTATGTGCCCTGACCAGGTATAATACCTGCAACCTTGATGTATTGGGATGATGCTCTAGCCAATGAAGCTACCCAGCCAAGGCTAAATAATCCTTGACTTTATTACCATCTTTTTCCTTGAAATCCATGTTATTAAACTTCCCAAACTAATTTTTTATCCCTCAGACGTATATATATATTTAATTTCTGAGATGCTATGTTGTCCACTACTACAGGATGACAGAATAGAAAACAAACAAGATTAGGGAAGGTTAAAGAGTAAGGAGTGGCCAAAACCTCAAAGATAAAATGAATTTCAACATTCAGTGCAAGAAATGACTCCTCAGAAACCAAAAATTGTGTTCAAAAAAGTATACAAATCATGGAATCAAGAATATATCTCTGTGACAGATATTTTTTATGAATGTTTTATGAATGATAATTATTATGTTAGAATATTCTCCCAGAAACATCAACATAATTAGGGACATACTTTTTTTTTTAAGTGAAAGGAGGGGAGGTAGAGACTGACACCCACATACACCCCAACCAAGACCCACCCAGCGGTCCCACCTGGGGCTGATGCTCTGCCTGTCTGGTCAGAACCACCAAGGCCTTTTTAGCACTGAGGCAGAGGCTTCATGGAGCCATCCTCAGCATCTATGGCCAGCATGCTCGAATCAATTGAGTTATGGCTGCAGGAGGGGAAGAGAGAGAGAGAGAGAGAGAGAGAGAGAGAGAGAGAGGAGGGGAGGAGAAGCAGGTGGTTGTTTCTCCTGTGGGCCCTGACCAGAAATCAAAGCTTGGACTTCCACATGCCAGGTCAATGCTCTACCACTGAGCCAACCGGCCAGGCCCAGAACACACTTGTTAATAACCTATACTGGGTTTCTTATACATCCCAAAGTAGAACATGAAAAAACAAATTTTGACCTGGGCAAGTCTGGCATAGTATATGAATAAAATTTAAAAAAAAGAGTAAAATAAGAAGAGAACTAACTGGTGGTGATGTCTGCTGTGTTCTGTGGGGTCAACTGAGCCCTCGCTGGTTGAACTCCCTTTACTGTTCCCAGGAACTTCCTATTGCACTCCCTGCATGGCTGGCACACACCTCACCTTCTTTCCTTTCCTCTCAGAGAGAACTCCACTTTTCACCACTAAGAGTAAACTCATCTAAGGTAGCTCTTCCCATTCCTGCCCCTTTGTCCCTCCAGTTTTCTCGCTTGCTCTCGGCCCCTCCTTCCAGATCCTTCAGGTCCTTTCCCACTTGTAGATCTTCAGTCTCTTCCACTCTTCCTTACTTCCCCCTGCACATATGCTCTAGTCTAAGTTGCATATTATGTATAAAGAAAGAAGAAATAGAGATGTCCACAGCCTCCCTCTTTCCTCGTTTTACCTCAGTGTTTTTAGAGGAGTATTAATGTCTTTATGCCATGGCCATCCACTTATTAATCCCTAGCACAATGGCATATACAAATATTCTAAATCCATGAGGACTTCCTAATTATCAAATCTAGAGACCTTATATGGTTCCCGTTTTTCTCAATTTAACAGTGTCTGACACTTGTGATCATTCCATTTTTAAAAAATGTTGTCATGATGCCAAGGCATTTATTTGACCACACAAAGTATTTATTTATTTATTCATTCATTCATTTATTTATATCTATCTTCTCTAACAGGTCTCTCTGTTATCCACCTCTATCCTCCTTTGGTAATTTTAGCTGTTATTCAAGATCTTTGAATGACCTCATCCATTTCAATAGCTTCACTTAGTTTCTGCAAAATATTTCCAAATCTCTCTCAAGCTTCAGATGTATTTCCAATTGTTTATCTATCATCTATCTTTTACTTATCTATTATTTATCTATCTGTTTATCTATAATCTATTGATCATCTATTGATGTCCTTTAAGTGTTTTAAATATATCTATTCTTACTTTAGCAACAAATTCTATTTCCTGACATTCTTAATTTTATTGTAACATGCTAGAGAGCCCTCCTCTCCCTTTCTTGACCAAGCCACGCAGACGCAATAACTTAGTACTTAATTCATCTATGACTTTCCCCATCCTTGACTCACTTTTCATCTTCAAATACTTGTCAAGTCTAGTTATCAACTTTAACCTATTACTAACTCCCTAACCACACCTCCTCAGATGCAGTCAACTTAGTTCTCTGTTCAAAAATTTCTGTTTTATTAATAGTTTGTTTTCCTGGAAGAAATAAAATGTGCTAATTTATCAATATAAGAAGTTGACTATCATACATTTATACCAAAAACAAATCAGCCTTTTTTTCTGATATAAAAAGAAAACAAGTATGTTATATAGTCATTACATTTTGTATTAATTTAGACATTTAGGACACTTCTAGATAAAGTTGTGATAGCATGCACAAAAAAATACTACAGTGTAAATGTTTTGACTAGACATAACATCTTGGAAAATGACCTATTTTATATTGCCCTCAGTTCGTTCTCCTTCGGGTTATGTGGGGCCAGAGAAAGGGGTTGTGTGCAGTGGGGTGTGGGAAGGTGGGGAGCAAACTGGGTCATTCCTTGTTGTATGTATTCCTTCCAGACTCAGCATACAAGCATCTGAGCACCTACTGTTGTCAAGACAGTCAATATAATTACTTTATTTGATTCTATCAAGAACCTTGTAAGATAGGCCCCATTTTGCAAGTGGGAAAATGAGGCTGAAAGAGAAGTGACAGGCAGTCTTTAGCTCCTATGTAGTAGAGATGGAATTCAATCACGTATCTTAAAAAGAGACTTAAGGTTATTTTTGGAACATCTCAGCAGCCATTTTAAATTCTGTGGTTCTGTAAGTGTGATTTTTATGGGCCTGGAACCCTGAGAATAAGCTCATAATATCTTAGCCCTAATATCCTGCTTAGTCTGTCCTGCTTCCACCATTAGCTCTTGTAAGCCTGCTTAAATATCAGTCTTAGATCTCTAGTCATGGAAAGCACCCAGATGCCATCACTGAAGAGATTATAACTGTGCACCTCAATTTCTGCTTTGGGTCACTATGAAAACCAACACAAAGATAGGAAGAAGTGAAGAATACGTGTAATGACTAGTTTTTGTTGTTTTTATTGTTTTATTTTATTTTTTCTTAAATTTTTTTTGTTAATGAATCCAGTCCTTTACAGATACATAAGGGTGAAAAACAATATAAATAAAATATTACTACTACAAATTTGTGGAGCCAATAACTATTTGTATTTTTTATTTTTGTTTCTTTCTTCTTTTCCAACTGAGAGGAGGGGAGACAGAGACAGACTCCCGCATGCACCTCGACCAGGTGCATTCCCTGTCTGGGGCTGATACTCTACCCATCTGGGGCTGATACAACTGAGCTATTTTTTTGTACCTGATACAGAGGCTCCACAGAGCCATCCTTAGCGCCCAGGGCAAAGTGTTCAAATCAACCAAGCCATGGTTGCAAGAGGGGGAGAGAGAGAGAGAGAGAGAGAGAGAGAGAAGGGGGAAGGGGAGAGGTAGCGAAGCAAATAGTCACTTTTCTTGTGTGCCCTAACTGACTGGGAATCAAACTTGGGAAATCCGTACCCAGTCTGATGCTCTACCACTGAGCTAACTGGCCAGGACCATGAGTAGCTATTTGACTCATCTTTCTCCTTGATAGCTTGGACTCATATATTCCCCTCACACTATATTCCCATTGAAAAAAATACTCATGGTGTGTGTGTGTACATATATGTGTGTTTTAATAAAGGGTCAAGAGAGGGGGATTGAGAGAGGAGGCTGTAGTTCTGGATATGTGAGTTTTGTCTGTTTGTTGAGGATATTAGGAAGCTCAGTTTTATCCATAGATCCAAGATATGTTTTCTAATTTAACACTAATAGTAATAAACCTATTACGTTTGTTTCTTTCTTTTTAAAAAATGTCTATCATCTATGCAATTGATTTCAAATTTAGTGTTGAGGAATAAAGGGGCATGTTAACTCTAACATTCTAAATGCAGCATTCATCGAAATTACATTAAGAATTCCATTAAATCTATACGGTCTTCACGTAACAAGTGGGAAAATGCAGGCTTCCAGCTTTTAAGTAACTTCCCCACTTCTACTTGGCTGGGAGACAGCCCATCAGAAATTAAAACCCAGGTCTGCTCCACTCAGAGCACTGGTGCCTAACCCTGGTGATTTCACAGGATCAAAATCTTGTTTTTATCACTTTGCCACTGGTAGCCCAGGATTGATAGCGAAAAACCGAACCTGCAATCATGTGACAGTAAACAAGTACACAAGTCTCCCTACTTAAAACCCTTTGCAAAGAGAATTTTACATGTCACGAATCTATTGTATGTCTAAAGTGGGCATCATGTTATGGCTAAAAATGTCCAGTGTTCTGACCCATCTCCGGAAAGGTCACTTCTCTTTTGGGTCTAAACACTTACTGCAAAATGCCTGGTGCTGCTCTCTTCAAGCACAGAGGTGTGGCTGCAGCTCAGCCCCCAGCTCTCCCCGCCATGCGCTCTCCCAAGCAACCAGGGGCAGCTTAGCAGGACCGGCGCAGCCATCCGGCATTAATTTCCTGTCTTCCAGTCTGAAAGCTCCTGATAAGCAGTTGTCTGGCTGAACAGCCGAAGGAGAGTCCAGCTCTGGTCCCAGCAAGCACTCCTTTGCATCTCCCTGCCAGAGTTCTTCCTTCCAGCGGCTGTTGCCCGGAACCCAGGGTAACTCCCGGAGCAGCTTCCAAACAGAAACCCCCTCCCGCTCTCCCCTTCACCCCCATTTCTGTTGCAACCGCAGCTGCTTTGTGCTGCTGCCTCTGCAGCCTGGCCACACACTCCGGCAACCCTCAGTCCTTCCCACGGCAGGCAGGAAGGTAAAAATTTCCCCCATTTTAATGATTTCCCTTCCTCATGCAAAGAAATGAAAAACAACTCTGCTCAGAAATAATTTTTTAAATATAGGAATTTTTTTTAAATCTTAATTTTCTCAGAAATCTGAGGGAAGCTGAAGGTATTTGTACGAATCCTGGTGCACCCTGACGTAATTGCTTATTTTGCAGGAAACGGCCATGTGGGCATTCTGTGTACTTCTCTCCTCCAGGCTCTCTCCCGTCCCCCAACGCAGATGCAAATAGAAGAGCAGGACTAACAGGAAGAGACAAGAATAAGAAGTGGGTGCTGATAGGGTATAAATATTTATTGAACCTTAACAATCGAATTGTGTATGGACGTTGGGAGTACAGGGTAATGACAGGTATGGGCTCTGTGTTCAATGAGTTTCTGTGTATCAGACAAAGGGGTTACACCTGCCTACACCTGCATAGAAAACCACTGTCTATGTTCCCTTGTACCTTTCCATTTATTTAATTAAGCCTTACGAATATATTTCGTCTCTTTACCAGTCTGCCCTTTTCGCTCCTTAAAAATAACATGTTTGGAACTCTGCATAATCTTAGACACATCATGGCACTGATTTAAGCATATGAACAATGTCTGATGCTGGGGTAGGGAGAAAGGTGGAGCAGGAACTGGTCTGAATATTCTTCACCAGGGGGAAAGGAGAAGGTGGTCTTTACGAATTAACAGGCCTTCTGTTACCTTAGCTAAAATATCAATTACCAGATGGCTTTGGAGGAGCATTTCATTAAAGAAGCCTACTCTAATTTCCCCTTCCTACTACATTCAAGACAAAATTAAATCCTCTAGTATTTAGGCCATTTAGGCATAGAGAGAAAGCAACAGTTAACATTTGTTTCATTGACCAACTGTTGTTTGTGGTACCAAGTTTGAACAATTACATTCTCTGTCCCTTGCACTTAGTGGGTGACCCATAGTATTTAGGGAAGAATGGAGGGGTGCAGTAAAGACGCAGTGCACACAGGACACTGGTGTGCTGGCTTAAGTTGTTACTTCAGTTGCCTGAGAACAAGGGGGCCTCTTAAATCATTTGTGATTTATTCCAACTGCCTGGGATTTGGTGGTGAGCATAGTAAATGTTTCAAGAAAGTAAGCACTTCTCGAGACTTTGGATCAGTTGAATAGTCAGAATGGCACCCGGTGAGAAAGCACATTTTGAGTAAGAGCAAGGAGGGAGCAGTGGTCAGGTGCTGCCCCTGGGCAGTTCCACTAAGATTCTAAACATCTTGGGGATTGTTTTGATCTGTTGATTATACCAGCCTCCTAGCTAAAGAGGTTCTACAGATGTGCTAGAACAAGTATCTGAACAAGAAAATGTTGCCTGTGGGCTGGTCTGTCTGTCCTGCAGACTCTGCCTCGTACCGGGATCACTATGTCTAGAAGCACCTTGCAAGGAACTTGGAACATATGAAGTTCTACAAGACCAGACACTGATGTGTTTCATGTGGCTATCAACACAGCCAGCATTCCCATTGTTGTTGAGACCAGATGGCTTTGCCCTTTAACGTAAGTCAAAATAGAGTGTTGAGTGCCTGACCTCAAGGCAACATCATTCAAGAAATTCATTTATTTTATTTATTTATTTTTTTAAATTTAGTGAGAAGAGGGGAGGCAGAGACAGAGTCCCGCATGCAGCCCGACCAGGATCCACCCAGCAGCCCACTAGGGGGTAATGCTCTGTACATCTGGGGCCCTTTCTCTGTTGCAACTGGAGCCATTTTTTAGCATCTGAGGTGGAGGCCATCCTCAGAGCCCTAGGCCAACTAGCTCCAATCGAGCCATGGCTGTAGGAGGGGAAGAGGAGGAGGAGATAGAGAGAGAAAGAAGTGAGATGGAGAAACAGATGAGTGTTTCTCCTGTGTACCCTGACCGGTAATCGAACCTGGGACATTCACACAACAGGCCAACGCTCTACCACTGATCCAACTGGCCAGGGCATCCAAACAATTCTAAAATACAAGTTGGAAAAATAACCCCACCTATAAATGCGGATCATTTTGTTGGGGTTTGGGATAGTGCTGTGAACACTGCTCTGTACCTTAGGGCATCTGTTCTCTGTTCTCAGCTCAGCTCTATACGCCTGTGTGCCTTGGAAAAACTTGCCAGCTTTGCAGAGATTTTTCTTTTCACCTCTAAAATGAGGGATTGGGCCTGAGACTCTCATGGACCACCTCTACTTCTAACATCCAAAAGTTGAATCCAAAGAACCTTCTCACTTCTTCCCCTCCTACTCTCAGTAATCAGCAAAGTTCTCTGGCCAAAATGGAGAATCCCTGGAAATATTAACAAAAGAGGTCAATATATTGAACGGAGTGGCCTTTTCCTGTTCTGAGAATATTCATGTCTTTATGTTCTTACACTGAGAGAAACCTGGTCTGTGCCAGTCGACATCAAATGGCGAGGGGAGGCAAAGACGGAGGAGGAACCCAAACAAAACCTGTGATGCAGGTCTTTCAAATGGCAAATCCATTATGCCCCCCCGCATCCTGACAGTCTCACTCTGCACTTATCACAGGCCTTCTGGCTGTCTCAAGCTCACACATAGAGCATGTGTCACAAGGATCACAGCAGGTCTTGGCATAAGACACTGGAAATGTCAGAAAGCAAAAGGGGGGTTTGGGAGATGTCACTTAAACTGGGTGGAACAGTTTTGATGTTTTCAGTACAAACAAAACAATGAGCAACTGACTAGCAAATTGGCCAATGTGATTAGCGAGATGGAAATGGAGAAATGGAGGAGAAGGGGAAGGGAAGAACAGAGCTGAGACAGGAAAAAAAGTCTGATGCCTTTTCATTCAAGAGACACTGGTACACTGAGAACCCGGTGCTATTCATTTAACTATGTTTTGTTGATTACCAATTCCATACTAAGAATTGTGCAGGCATAGAAAGCAGATTTGAATCAAGAAAGGTAAACTATTGTAGGGAAAGGCCATTGCTTTAGAACAGAACACAAATGGATTCAAATTGTGGTTTTAATCATGACTTGAGGAAGTGACAAAAATGTCTCAGATCTTCTGTTGCATCACATCTGAAATAAGGATAATCATATGGCCCTGTAAAACAGTTAGAAGGTTTAAATGAGATAATACAAATTAAACACCCTCCACATATCAGGCAGTCACCAAAGGAAAGCCAGTAGACAAGGTTCTTGCTCCAGGAAAGCTTGGGGTCTATGGGGAAAGAGGGGAGAACAACCCCTTACAATTCAGTGTGTTAGTAGATGCATAAATAAAGTGGATTAGAACACAAGGAGAGGGGTAATTAACTCTGCTTAGAGTGATGAGAAACTTTAGGAGGAAGTGAAATAAGGACAGAGATCCCCGATGTGGATCCAGAAAATGGAAGAATATGTTGGACATTAGAGAGGCAAGTCAAAAAAAGTGTTTGTCCAATTGAGATGTGTATGATTGAGCAGAAGATAATGGCAGGGCGGGGGCGGGGGGGGAGAGCAGTGAGATAGATACAGCCAAAGATCAAAGGATCAGGCATACCAGTTTAATCCTTTGAGTAGAATAAATGTTCATGTACGTCCTCGTGCCTCCTGACCATCCAGAGTATGATCGTACATGTATAAGCCAACATTAAAAAAGGCAAATATATGTTCTTCTTGTTTCCATAAATTGGTTATCAAACAAACATGATTTTAAGTTAATAAAACTGCAACTAGAACTAATTTCAATTTTTGAAAGAAAAAAAAAAATAACCACTCCCAGGGGTCAACGAGCATGAAAAAGAGTCACTACTCAAAGGGTTAAGTTATCTGGGCATTCCCTCACACAGGGGATGAGGATCCACAGCTTTGGAGTGACTTCAGAAATACCACTGGGCTGGCAGTTTGGAAGATAAATTTGAATGAGGATCAAGCTGGAAGAAGAGCTTGGGAGACTTATATATATATAGGATCCTGGCCACACAGTTATGTTCTAGTTGCTCTAATCTATTACAATGCTTCCTTTAGAAGAGACCAGCAGTAAGGAAGGGATCGTGACAGTGAGGATGGAGAGGAATGGTCACATCAGAGGACTAGTCTTCAGCTGATAATGAGAGCCAGCTGGAGGAAAGAATGCTGTTTTCACTTAAATCCAAACCATTTATAATATCATTTTTTATTAACAGAGCTCTATTTGCCTAATTATTTTGAAACAATTTATGAACATTAAAAAATTACCTTTGGGCCTGACCTGTGGTGACGCAGTGGATAAAGCGTCGACCTGGAAATGCTGAGGTCGCCGGTTTGAAACCCTGGGCTTACCTGGTCAAGGCACATATGGGAGTTGATGCTTCCAGCTCCTCTCCCCTTCTCTCTCTCTGTCTATCCTCTCTCTCTCTCTCTCTCTCTCTCTCTCTCTCTCTCTCTCTCTTTCTCTGTCTCTACCTCTCCTCTCTAAAATGAATAAATAAAAATATTTTTAAAAATTACCTTTGGGTTGGCTAATGATAGATATCCTTATAAAAGGTATATAAAATTTTACTTATTTTCTAAAATATCTCTCAATGAATTTATATACATTGTCATGTTAAGTTATTTTTTTATTTGTTTGTTTGTTTGTTTTGTGGCAGAGACAGAGAGAGTCAGAGAGAGGGATAGATGGGGACAGACAGACAGGAAGGGAGAGAAATGAGAAACATCAGTTCTTTGTTGTGGCTCCTTAGTTGTTCATTGATTGATTTTTCATATGTGCCTTGACCAGGGGGGCTACAGCAGACCGAGTGACTCCTTGCTTGAGTCAGTGACCTTGGGCTCAAGCTGTTGAGCCTTGCTCAAACCAGATGAGCCCATGCTCAAGCTGGCAACCTCGGGGTCTCAAACCTGGGTCCTCCATATCCCAGTCCAATGCTCTATCTACTGCACCACTGCCTGGTCAGGCTGCCATGTTGAGTTTTAACATGAGTTTGAATAAGGGCCTGTACATTTCATAGATATATTGTACAAAGCAGTGTCTTGTGTACCACATAGTCCAACATTGTAGGAGTTGGCCAACACACAGGAGTCATATTGCAAGCAGTTCAAAGGATAATTGACAACTCAGAGGAGTATAAACAGCACACAAAACCTATACTAGTCAAACAAATGTATTACAGAGCTCCACGAGAACTTATACTTAAAGAGAGAGGAAGGAACGAGAGAAATGGGAAGAGTGATCTTTCCTGAGAGAGAGACAATGGAAAAGGGCAGGTAGGTCCAGCTACTTGGAGAAGAGAGTCTCACTCTGCACCCCCACCTGTTTTCTAAATCCACTTCCCCAAATACCCTTGAAAAAGCCTAACAGCTGAAAAGGTATGTAAAACCAGATACGATACCACAAACTCTATTTCATTTGCTTTTTTTCTTACTAGTTTCTAAATATTGTATATTTTTTCCACAAACTGAATGAGGAAATGTGTTTTAATGTGAGTATCTGTGCCTGATCTTGGCTTTATTTTTAATTTATTCTTTGTTTGATTCACTTGTCCATCAAAATTGGAGCCTATCTACCCTTTTATTATCGTCAAGGGTATTAAGGAGATAAATGTATTTATAAATCAAATGAGCACAGGGCTCTAAACACCATTAAAGAAAGAGGCAGTTTTCATTTTCATCTCATCATAAAACCAGTCTGGATAATTCTGGATAAATAATAATTCTATGAATGAAACACCCAACGATTACTTGTTGAACACCTACACTATCATTGGTACTATGCAGAAAAAGTTTAGAGGATTCACAAAAAAGTAAAATGTATCTTAATGAGAATTAAAGGGAAAGAACAATGTCTTATTCATCTTTTTAATCTCTAAATCTCTGTCCAGAATGAGACTGAAAGAAGATATAAACAGGAACAATGAAGAGCAATATTTGACCCTCTATTTTATTATGTAGACCAGAGCTATCCAATAGAAATGTAATTTGAGCCACAAATATACATTTTTGGCCACAAATGTAATTTTAAATGAAGTCACATTGTAAAAAACTAAAAAAGATAAACAGTAAAATCATGTTAACATATTTAACTTAATACATTTCAAATATTGTCATTGCAACAGATGTACTGGCTGTGTTTCCAGTGCTGAAGAGCCACATGAGGTTAGTGACCACCATACTTGACAGAACAACTATAAATATTGACTGTTTCTTTTGTCAGAAAGTTAAGTAAAAGGAAATGCCAACAAATAAATGAACAAAACAGGGTGTGAAATTTCTTAGGGAGGAGACAAGAAAACAAAGAAGAGAAACTCTAAATAGACTGTGGAGTCTGGAAAAGTCTTCGCAAGGAAGAGACGCCTATGACAGACCTTTGCAAGCCAGCAGGAAGTAGCCACAGGGGAGAAGGAGAAGGCAGAGCGTGAGCGTGCAACACAAACAGGAAATAACCAAGCCGAGAACTATCATCCTGAAGGGCTCTCCTATCAGGTTCCAGATTTGGATTGCATCTTGGATGAGAGGCAAATAGGGAGGGAGCAAGAGGTCCACTGGCTGGCTTCTGGCCTCCATCATTAAGTTACAGTCTCCTTAGGCTGATGGCTTATAGTCTTCATGTCCTGGCTGGGAAAGAAAGCCACATTCTCTTTTCCAGCTCAGTTCTCTCTCTTGGCTAAGTTCTAGGCATTTTATTGGACATCTTGATACAGGTGTAGCTTCCTGTAATAAGTGAAGGAGATAAAGATGTGAGCCACTTGAGGAGTCCTTCTCTCTAAGCTCCATCCTTTCCCAGGCCAAGTCTGGTATACAAAAAGAGCTCTGAGCACGTATTGGGAAGGCTCCTAGCCTAACACCTTGCTCTCTGTCCCTCTATAGACTCTTGCTTCCCAGAGGCTAGAGAAGTTTCATTGGTTTGAAAATAGTCCCGCTGGGAACTATCCCATCATGACAGGTCCCAAGGTCAAGTGGCCTGAACCAGCTCTGAAGCAGGTGATCAGGCTAAAAGTTCTTCAGTATTTATTTTACTGAAGTGGTTATTTCTTCTCAAAGGCTGAGAGAAAGAGAGAGAGAGAAGAGGAAGGAGGAGGAGGAGGAAGAAGAAGGAACAGGAGGAAGGAGGAGGAGGGAGGAAGAAGGAGGAAAAGGAGAAGGAAAAGGAAAGCGAGAAGGAGAAGGAGAAACAGACTCAACTGTAAAATAAGAGGTGGGGGCAGACCCAGCTGTGGGCCTGGGAAAAAGGGAATAAAGACTGTTTGAGGACTAACTAGGCTATAGCCATGCAAAAGGAGCCCCTTAAATCCATAGTTCTCAACCTGGCAGCATATTGAAACCATCTGGAAACTTTTAAAACATACTGATGCCTCCACTTTATCCTGGACCATTTTAATTAGAATCCTTTCAGAAAGAGTCCCAAGAACCACTGGGGTTTTTGTTGTTGTTGTTTGTTTGTTTTCCAAATCTCCAGGGGGTTCTCATAAACAGAGTTGAGAAGTCTCTGCTTAAGACCATCAGTCTAGCTCACAGGAGACTGATGGCGTTGGGTTTAGGTCAAAGACTTGTGGACATTAAGATTGTACATTTGCCTGACCTTGCCCTTCATGCTATTTCTCTTGGGGATTTTGAGGACACTGATAAAAGGTAAGAGAAGATAGCCTTTGGATGCCCTGAACTTAGAAGACTCAGCTAAATGCCATCCCACAACTCACACAAGGTGGGGCCCATCAGGGCTTACTTTGCTTTTGTTGAACTCTTCAAAAGAAAATAACCACAGGCATTTGCAAAATGCAATGAAAGCACTGGGAATAGGGTAGGACACCATAGCAGTAATTTGGATAAAAAAATAATAATGAGAACTAGGATCCTTCGGGGTGGTGTGTTAGCTCTTGTTGAAATGAAGTATGGCAAGTACTGGATTAGGGTAATAATGTTTGTTTGCTTGTTTGTTTGGGATGAGGAACACTGATTTAGAAAACTTTCACATGAGCAATGAGACAAATACATATGGCATAGTTTTTTATCCTTTTGATTTTAATGGCAATTTAATTTAATTTTAAATGATAATATTTGTTTCCATATTTTTACCATTAGTTCAATTTTAGAGAGCAGGGTCTATATTGCTAGTCTTCAGTCACAGCTTAAAAAAGGCAACCTGAGATGGTTATGCTGACCTGACTTAAATAAGATCATACAGCTGCCATGTAAGCCTGGGCAGGACTTTTTATATTCTTCTTTCCTGTTTTTGATCATTTCCAAATTCTAGGGTTCTCAAATGCCTGCTCATAATTCTCTCCCTCAAAAGACTACTTTGAAGAGCATTGGGTCTTCCCAGGTTCTGAGGAATAGCACCCACTCCCTCTCTGCACTGTGCTGACCAGCTGCCCCATCACTGTGGAGGGATGGGGGCACCCAGGGAGATGATGTGACCACCAGCGAAGACAGAGAGCTTCCCTCTCAGTTCTCCAGCTTCCAGAGCCTTCTCTTCCTAACACACCAAGGTGGTATGTTCTCAGCATCTCCACTCATCTCACAGTAACAAAGGGTGTGCCCCAGATGGGGCCCATGCATAAGGAGCACCCAGAAAGTTCTGCCCTCAAAGCTATACTGCTCTGACCCCAGCACTCAAGCTCACCTGGGCCCCTCTGAAGACCTAAAGGGTCAGGCCTCTAAGGTGGGGTGGTGAGAGTTACACCGCTGGGACCAATGAGGGTGAGCAAACGCCGGGTCAGAGAGGTGACGCTTGATAGAGAATGGTGCTTGTGACTCAGGTCACATGCTGCCCTGAACCTGAGCCCTGGGGCGATTTTGACTGTAGTAAGTAAACAAGTAAAAACAAAAAAATCTAGTTCACTCGGCCACATATGGACCACCAGAAAGAAAGAAGCTAGCATCTTAGCAGTTAGAGAGGATGACTGGAGGTTGTATAATGGGAGGCAGTGGGAAGCAGGAAGTACACAGCCCCCTGGGTGCACGTCGGACCACCGTCCACAGCGGGCTCCCTTAGCTGGGCCAGGCAGCTGCAGACTCCAGCACAGACAGCTGTGGGTAGGCACCTGCAGCTGGCTTAGGATCGGGGGTGCCAGGAGACATGACCACACAAAACAGAACTAGAGCAGGAAAGACGGGACAACCACAAGAAGACAAAAAGCTTACTCCATGGAAAGGTGGCAAGCACCCTGGGTTCCTGGAATATCTGGAAGAGCTTTTAGATCAGCTTCTAGTCCGAGCAGGCTGAGGCAGAGCTCGAGAAAGACTTGCTTGGAAAACAATTGTGATTACATTCAGCCCTGGGCTGCAGAGGCTAGAGGAATGGAATTTTAAGAACAAATAGCAGCTGACATTGTTGAATGTCACTTGAATATTAAAGTCTCAAATCCTTACTAGAGGCATGTTTTCAGACCATTGGCCTGAAATGCTCAGGTACTTGGAACAGTGGGAATTTCTGGGCAAGAGTATTTCCCTAAGTTTTTAAAAACACATCTCATATATAGTTGCCTACTTAGCTTGCATATAACATGGATAATACATATTCCCCATATAGCACAATATACAAGGCTGTGTAATCAGACAAAAATGTAGGTTCAAATTCTGACTCTACAATTTACTAGATGAACCACCATCAGGCGAGTTTACGGATTTTGTTGTTACTTCATGTTTTTGTTTGTTTGTTCTTAAACCTCTGTGAAGCTACTTCCTGGTCTATAAAATCATGATAATATATGATTCTTAAATAATCTACATGTGCATGCAGAGCTGTTGGCATGGTTGCTGTCCTAATGCAGATGCTTACTGATGTCAGATGAGCCCTGTTCAGTCCAGATCAGCCTCACTTCCCCACCCTTGCAAACCTCCATGGATAGTCATGGTGATCTTCACCCCGACCCATTCCAGGCTGTCCGGGTGCTGCTGCAAGGTGTCCCTAATGAGCACAGTCCTGTCCTTCCCCAGGAAGCTAGCAGCTACTGTCCTTTTTGAAATGGTAGATGAAGAAAACTGAAAGTCCCACCTGCTATGTGAACAGGGCTCTGCCCTGTATCACCTCTCACCGTCTCTGCTCTGAGATGCCAGCAGGTCCAATTCACTCTCTTTCCACCATTTTTAGCACCCTCTTAATTTTCTGGAAAATGGTGAGAGCACAGAGGCTTAAACCACTTTGGGAGCATCCTCCATGGCTCTCTCGAGTACCAGCTCCCCCAACAACACCACCATCTGAGCCCAGATGGAACAACATTAATGAAACACCAGATCGCAACATTTCACTCTCCACTGCCCTGCTAAAATGTTCACAGGGAAGTTCAGGTGGTTCCTTTGAAAGTACACACACACACACACACACACACACACATACACACACGCCTGTGGCCAGCTGTGTATAAGAAGCCAGCTCACTCTGGACGTGCAGTTTTGCAGTCTATGAAGGCGCAGTGGTAGATTACCCAAGAGAATGGCCTCACCGTTTTATAAACTATTTATTAGGCCCGTCCTGGAGAGCTACATCAATATGGCCATCAGTGAAGCAAAGCAGAAGCTATAAAAATATCATCTATCCCAAACAAGCTTCATAATCAAACAAAGCCCCGTGCTGGCTGGGACAAGCTTGTGTTCTGACACATAAGGGCCCTTTCCATCTTTAAAACAGACCATTAAAACACTGGAACACTTTGGCTCACAGAAGTCTAAATCAAAAGGAAGTGGAGAAAGAAGAGAGCTCTTTTCTCCAAGAGTAATAATGCCGTTTTCAGACCCTAGCAAAGCTCATTGCGATACAGATGCAATATTGCTTCTTTTTTTCACAGCGACTTCTCAGTTTTTTCCCCCAACATCCAGGAAATCTCCTACAGGCAATTACCCCTTCCCACCCTCCAAGAATGCCTTTCTTCTCACTCCACACCCAAAACAGTGACTGTACTCTGATCCTTTCAATATTATTTTGTTGTTTTCCCCAATAAATAAAAAGATACAGTTTGATTCATATACCAGATGGGAGATAATAATCATAGCCATAATCATAACCTGAAATGGAATGATAGCGCCCCTGGGCATGCTCCAATTCCCCAAGGCAGAGGAGAGCAGGCAGGTCAATACATTGGTGGTTGGTGTGATTAACTGTCCCCACCAGTGCCCCTCCAACTGGCTCCAAGACACGTCTTAATAAACAGCGTTCCAAAGACCCTGTATTTCTACCTTATTGCATCTGCTCGAGTGAGATAATGTGTGGAATCAAGGAAAAGTGACATTCAGTGAAGGAGCTGCAGAGGGTTACATAAGGAAGCTAAATTATACTTCTCAGCACCTGGCACTCTGCTCGGGGCTTCTCATGATTCTAAAAATCAATCTGCAGCTGAAATTGGCCCATGGGGATGCGTCTCTTTGTCTGTGGGCTAGGTGAGGAGCAATGGGATGTGCTACCAAGAGGGCAGAAGACTATCAGAGATGCAGTGTGTGTGGGGGGGGGGGGGCGGGGGGCTGCAGGTAGCAAGGGGCTGGACCATGTGGACGTGAACACCAATGAGTATCTGCTTTATAAAGAAGTCATAGAACATAGGTAAGCACACCTTAATGGGCCCCAGCCACCCAATCATCCTGCATCTCAATATGGGCTAGGTCCTTAGGAAATCTCAGTCGTGACCAGATCTGGGAAGGAAGGACACAGAATGAACTGAGAGGTGCAGGGGGACAAGCACAACACCTCATGCTCTTTCTCCTCGGCCCCCTATTTTCAAACTCTATCTCTTTCCCATCATTATACACACACACACACACAGCCCCTCTGACCTAGGCGTGTGCAGAGGGAGAGGGAAAAAGGTAGCTTCTGTGGTTATATTTTCATTTAAAAAAACGTGTTTTTTTTTTTGTTTTTTTAGAATTTAAACCCAGAAGGTTGATGACCTCAGAACTCCATGAACCCTTAGGAAAAGTGAATAGATTTCAGGCTGATAGGTTCTCATCCTTACCTTACACCCAATTGGTAACTCTTAGAAATCTATGGGCCCTTCACACAATTGGCAATAAACATAAACATTGGCTACTAAACAATGAATAGTTAAATGTTCAAGATCTATTGTTCACATCACATGTGTCACGAAGAATCAGAGAAATGTCAAGCAGTAAATATAAATCTGTGTTCTGGACTCACTCAACCACACCAATGGCCGTCTTTATAATTTTAGTAAAGTCAATGAAACTTTCTGGTTTCAGTTCACCTTGAAAACGAAAAGCTCAAGGTTGAGATATACTTCACGACTGTGGTCTTGAATGCTCTAATAGAAACCTACATGGCAACGTCCACAGGAACCCATCCAGTTTGATCAAGTCGATGGGAAGTCTTGTCTGAGGAGTCCGCCCTCTTTGGGAGCTTCCTCCTTATACCTTATATAGAATCTCAGAAAGGAAAAAAACCACACATACACACATCCAGATGGTTTATATGGAAGAAAAATATTGGAGCAAGTCTTTTATTTTCAGACTTTTTCAGCAGCACAGCTGGATCGTCTATGTGAGAAGAGTGAGGGAAATCTCAGTGAGAGCCGCTAACAGTGAAAATGGAATGAGGTTCCAGGAAGGGGTGGAGAGAAGCACTGTCTCTTCTGAAAAAGTCCCCATGAGGGTCCCTGTGCTACCACGGCTTCAGCCCACCGAGAGGGATTTTCATCAGTGACAACAGCGTGAGAGTTCTGCAGAGGCAAACGAGCACACAGAGAAATAATTCCCACACATCTGCTGGGAGACCGTCACTCCCACACACGAGAGCAGACAGCAGATTCCCCCGACGCTGTGATGCGGTTGGCTTCATAATCCTGTATCAAGGAGACATCCTACCCCACCTGGGTGATGCCTGTCTCTTCCTCTCCTTCAGCCTGTGCAACCTCTTTCCCCTCTGGTTCCTACTCATCAGGGGAGGTGGCCCTAAATTGATGAATGGGACACCTTCATGCACATCCACATTTGGAAACAATACATCAAATAGCTAAGATATGTTATGGCCACATCACATGCCCACTGACATGAATCAGAAATGAGCTCTGTGGAATGCCACTCTACTTAAGAAGATGAATTAAAACAGACAAAACATGTTTCAAGGGCAAAAGGACTGCAAACGGAAAGCTTCTCATTGCACTGGAAGGGTACTTTGACAATGTTCAAGAAGGCTGAATCCCATCAACTAGGAATAAGGTACTAATTGAGTTTTCTCAGACCCATTCATTTACTCAACTGGTACATCAACAAAATATATTAAATATTTTATTTTTCTCTTATAAAAAAAGGCAAACATTATTTGTGAAGTCCTTGGTAAAAACAAAATTATTATAATTCACTGAACTGTTTTATGAAGCTCATTTTGAGTAAATGAATTAACATAGAATTCACGAGAACCCACACAATGAGTTGATGTGCAGAGGTAACATGATTGTCTTTGGGCAAACAGTTCCCAGTCATTTCTCCTAATTGCATCATTGACACTGATCCAACACTCACATTCCTTTTATTATGACCAGATGCAAACCCAGGAACGGTGAACAGCCATACCTCCACGTGCCCTGCCGTGCTGCAGGAGCCGATAGACGAGATGAAACCACGTGGGCAGCAGGAATGGAAACTGGCCAAAGACTTCCTTCCAAAGGGACTGAGTATTGGGAAGGCCTCAGAAGTCTCTTTTGAAGGAGCTCAAAATAGTAATCAAATATCACTTACCTAGGGAAAGACAAAAGGGGAAAGAGATAAAGAGAGTTAGAGCTGATTACAACTATGTTATGTTCCATAAGGAGGTTCTATTTTAAGCGAAAGAATATTTAATGCAATTCAAGTCCTCCACAAGCTCCAAGCCAAATTCAAGTTGTAAATAGACACAGGTAAAGGTCAGTGGGGGGAATGGCATATTGTTGCAAAGGCCAGGCAGCTCATTGTTTGTTTTCTTTTCTAAACTGGCATTCTTATGCAGGTGCATTTAGCTTCTCTAACATGGGCCTTGTAACAAGAGACTAGCTGGGAACTCTCTTTTGAGCCAAAAAAAGGGGGTGGGGGGGAATGCTTACGACCCAGCTTGCCTTAACAATTACGATTACGGAAGTTCTGGAACTATATGATTCAGATGCTGAGAAGCTTGAACTAATAAAAAAGAAATGAGAGAACTGTCATCACAGATTACATGGTATTTATTCCAAAATCTGTTCATTATAGAAATTTGCAAGACAAATGGGTTTTTAGCAAAGAATGGCAGCAATATCCTCCTGGTACGTGCATAACAAGGCATCCAATTTGTCTAGAGGATGCTATCTCTCACTCTCTCTTTTTAACTATGTCTTGCTCTAAATCCTTGTAAAATTTCTGAATATATTTATTTGGAAGTTAGCAAAAACTAGTGGAATTTGTGGAGTTGTATACGATTTACGGAGAGCTGTAATAGACGCGGTCTCTTCTGATGCCCACAGTAACATCTTATTGTAGGTTAAGACAGGTATTCTTATTATCTTCTCTTCTCCCCCCTTTATGTCCCTCTTCCTCCATCTCTCTCCCCCCTCCTTTCCCTCCTCCTCCTCCTTCTTCTTTTTCTGAAAAAATTATTTATTAAATATAAATAACCTGAGGCCTAGTTTAATTACTCAGCTTGCCCAAGAATGGTCTAATGGAGAGTGACAGCTGCAGGACTTGAATTCAGGTTTCCTGTTTCCCCACTATTTGGTCTGGATGAAATCTCAGCCATATTATAACGGTATCCAGGAAGAAATGGAGAGGAGGAGAGTGGGGTGGGGGGGTGGGGGGATGGAAGAGATGAGCAAACTGAGGAAGATAGAAAAGGAATAAGGAAGCAAGTAAGGCAGGAAGAGATAAAGCTAATCACATACTCTGGGGAGAGTTCTTCCACAAATACTTTTGGACAAGAAAAGAGCACAGAAAAGTAGCTCACCCAGCAAAGTCGTGACTGGCACTTGTTTCTCTATGCCTTGGTCCAAGGGAAATTTGACCAGGACAGGGTTTTATCCCTATGATGCCTCCTATTGAGTCATCTGCTTTAATGGCTAAATAATGTTGGTCAAGGGAGTAACTGTCCGAGAATTGTCATTTTACAAAATGAAAGGAAAAATAAAACTTCCAAAAGAAATATTTTCTGGTCATATTTTACTCCCTTGGCATTGATGAATGTTTAATTCTTGGCCTGTTCACCACCAACAAAAGGCTAGGCATTTTGCTGTGTCCCAGCACTTCTAACGACATCTTGGCCTTCTTCCCAGATAGTTGCAAGAGTCGAGAGCTTACTGGACATCTGCATTGCGTGTCTGACTACTTTTGTGATAACAAATGCAGCCATAACGAATGCTATAAAACAAGCTCTGCTTTGGTGGTTCAGAAAGACCATGAAACATTGGAAAGAGGAAGCTGTCAACCTTCATGCCTATCCAAAAGCTTTTCAGTGTCATAGCTGTTATTTGAGTAGGAAAGGGAGTACTTAGACCCATTTTAGCAGAAAAATATAAAAGGAG
This sequence comes from Saccopteryx bilineata, assembly GCF_036850765.1. NCBI lineage: Eukaryota > Metazoa > Chordata > Mammalia > Chiroptera > Emballonuridae > Saccopteryx > Saccopteryx bilineata. The sequence goes on from NC_089491.1 coordinate 243,264,229, forward strand.
ACTTTGGGGTGGTATCACGGGATCATCACTTTTGTTGTTTTTTACTAGAAAGCAATTACAGCCTTATTCGATTATGACCTAGAATGTCCCCAATACCCTCCCTAAATGCTCCCTCTTCACCACCCAGGTCTTTCTGATGCAGCTGGCCAAATAAATGGTGGCTGTTTCTACCTGGCTGATGTCAAGGCTGTTAATTGTAACACTCCATGAAACTTAATTATGCAAAGCAGAGAGGCAACCCTGAACTATTAATTAGAGGTTTGATTCAGAAGTAATTCGTTGTTGGGATGCAAGGAGCTGTTCTTCTAGCCCCTTTCACTGTACTGTTACCAACAGTTAATCTCCTGCTTTAATGGAAAGCAGTTGGGTTTGGATCTGGGAGCTTGATGGTCAGAAAGTAGCTTATAAATATCCCCTTGCTTATTAATAGGCAGGTGACTAATTCTTTCTACTTAAGCCACCTTTAATTACAGCAACCAGAAACTGATATCCTTTGTGGGCCATAAAGATCAAGTAGCCAATCACTTATTTCCCAACTACCTGAAGGCAGAGCAAGAGGAAATGGGTAGATGATAAAAGTGCTGAAGACAAAGGGGGAAGTAAGATGGAACATGCTGGAAACTGACTGAGGAAAATCACGTCTACCACCTCTGAATACCTTTAGGAAGTACCTACTTTATCTGTAGCTTCTAATAAGAATGATTTCAGTATTTTCTCCTAAATAGATTAAGGAGAAAAATTATTAGGCTCATCTTGATGGTGCCCAAGGAATACCAAGAACAAACACCACCACCACTACAATTACTAAAAGCATTCAATGGGATGTCAGTGCCCTTGGTCTAAACCTATATATCAGTCACTCAAAAGCATTAATTGAACACCGCTTTTAAATCACTACCTGTGCTAATTAAGAACTGGGGAGACCAAGACACACGTGGCATGGCCCCTTCTGTCAAAGAGCTCACAGACTAATAGGAAAGATTTACAAAACAAAGTAGTAAGCACAGTAGTGCAGAGCTATAGAAATTATCCTGGCAGGACAAGAAAATGAGTGAGACTCAGAAAGGATACAGAAACAAAGTAACAAAAATTAACAAAGCAGAAAAGATGAATCATGGAAATTTAAGGAGGACGGGCTGACTGAGAGACTGAAAAGAAAGAGTTTTAAAATAAATGAAGTAGGAGAACGTGGAAAGCTTGGCATCAGGAAAGACGGACATTCTGATGTTAGCCTATCATTGCAATTTATCCTTGCTGCTCCATTAGGAACTCAATTTTGGGGGCAGAGTGGTCTCACTGATGTCTCTGAACATCTCTGTTCATCATTCCCTAGACTTTTGCTCAGGCTGTCTCTGTCTGCAAGGTATCCTCCCACACCTTTCTAAATGATGTCTGTTCTTTAAAGGTAAGGCTCCCCAGATTCAAGTGATTTCTCTTTCTCTCCATAACAGTATTGTCCACACCACTCATGTGGCACTGAGTTGTGCATACATCCAGATACAGTCTCTAATTTCTTATGTGTGTACTTTTAGTAATACCATGAAAACTTTAAGGACATGAATGGTGTGCTAGGCAGAATAATGGCTTCAAAGAGATCAGGTCTTAATCTCTGGAATTTGTAAATATCACTTTACATAAGAAAAAAATGGTCTTGCAGATGTGATTAAATTAATACTTTTGAGATGAATTATCTTGGTGAGCCTTAAATGCTTTTATAACTTTCCATACAAGAGGGAAACCGATGAACAGTTTATAAAGATGAAAGGAAAGGAAGCTGTGTGGCCGCAGAGGCAGAGATTGGAGTGATGCAGTCACAAGCCCAGGAATGCTGGCAGTCACAGAACCTGGAGAAGGCAAGAAACATACCTTCCCTGTAGTCTCTGGAGAGTACAGCCCTGCCCACATGTAGATCTCAGCCCACTATTACTGATCTTGGAATCCTAACCTCTGGAAGTGTAAGGGAACACATTTCTGTTATTTCTAGCTGAGAAAGACGTGGAAGACTTCATTCAAAGGACAATGCAAGGCTTCATTGTGCTAAATTACATGGGATTAACCAGAAGTGCTAGAAACATTAAGAGAAGGGACAGTCTACTGGGAGCTAAGATTGTTTTTTTTTAATCTTTTTAAACTTTATTGTGTTGACATGGTTTCAAGTGTCCTACTCAATACAACACCATCTACGCACTGCATTGTGCCCCCATGCCCCATGCAAAGTCTCTTTCCACCCCATTTCATTGCTAAGATAACTGTTAGCAGCTTCGTAAAGAGATGTGATTTGAACTGGAGAATGAATACAGCATAAGATTCACATTGGTATTAAAAGGAGCAGGATGGGAGAATGAGCAAGGCTAATCCATGTGAACAGTAAATGACAGGAGTATTCACATGTCACATGAAAGGGATACCACATCACCTTTGCCTTACTCAATATTATCTGCTAAATTTTGTTTAAAATATGTGTTATAATATATGTAGTTCTAATATCCCATGGAACTTAGAGCACCTTACTCTCCATTCCTTGGGCTCATATGAAAATTTCAACCTATCCTTCAAATGTAAATTTTTATGAACCAAGTTGATTAGAAGAGCTAAAGGGATGTAATGTTACACATTGGGGTAGAGCAATGAAAATTCATTTAAATAAATTTAATTAAGAAAGATCACCCAAAGCTCTTCCTTTAATACTACTGAACTATAAGCAGCTTAGAAATGATTAGATAATTTGCCATTATACTAGAATTTTAGCTCTTCCTTTGAATAACACTCCATATGAAAGAAGTGTTATTAATTAATTACTGTTTAAGAAACCTGAATATTGTATAACCTGGTCTGGTCTCGGTTTTAAAGAAATGAAAGTAAATAATATTGAAAGGAAGAAAAGAAGGAAGGAAGGAAGGAAGGAAAGAAGGAAGGAAGAAAGGAAGGGAGGGAGGGAGGGAGGGAGGGAGGGAGGGAGGGAGGGAGGGAGGGAGGGAGGGAGGGAGGGAGGAAGGAAAAGAAAAGAGAAAAGAAGAAAGAGCAACCCAAATGTAAATACACTAATGTCTGTTTTTGGATAATGAAGTTGGAACAAAAAAGAGAAAATGTGAGACCCTCCGGTGCACACGAAAGACAATTAAGAAACAGAAATGGAAATTGGCATAAGGGAAAAGTGGCACTTGGAAAGTATTTAAGCATGTAGAACCAATTCTGTTACCAGGAGGCAATCATACATATGGCAGCAGAAGAGAAAACTCTTTAACAAAAATGTGCCTTATCACAGGGTCTCCACCTACAACTACCTACTGCATAACAGAATGCAAATGATAATCTGGATGGTTTCGTGATTGCTGGTTGCTGAATCTGCTATTTATTGCAGTTGGCCTGTTGGTTTTCTAGTGCTTCCCTGTATAATAGCTAGTGTTTCACTCTGTAATAGCTAGAAAGTCTAGCAAGAAAACAACCAACACCTGGATCCTATTAATAACTTACATCACAATGGATATTTAAATCCTCTATTGGGTTGAATGAGACTTTTAGAAGATACGCTACCACTTGTGTTCTGTGATTGACCTTGACCTGTTATTGATGGTATGTGACACATAAGCTGATATCAGTCATTTAAAATTGAGCATAAATGTATTGGTCAGAGAGCAGCTGAAACATGGGCCAGAGAAGAACTCTGGAAAGTGTGCTGAAACAAAAGTAGAAAGAGGACACTGTCACACAGAAGAGAAGTTGCAAAATACAGTCACCCAAACAAAAACTGCTTGTAGCGAGTTTCTTTGTGTGGCCCAGGTGATCAAAATAAACCACTGAAGACTGAAAACTTTGTTGCTGTCATCCTATGTCTATGATGGTGAACCTTTTTATTAAAACCACCCACTTTTGCAGTACTGGTCAACCTGGTCCCTCCCGCCCACTGGTGGGCATTCCAGCTTTCATGGTGGACAATCATATGCCACCACCATCCACCATCGCTGTTTGGTTGCTCCTCTACCACCCATCATGAAAGCTGGAACACCCACTAGTGGGTGGGAGGGACCAGGTTGACCAGCACTGCAAAAGTGGGTGGTTTTTATAAAAAGGTTTGCCATCACGGTCCTATGTTCTTGGATGTCAATATAAACTTTAGTAACCACTAGGACCAATTGTTGTGAAGATAATTCTTTTCAGTTAGGTTTATGTGTAAAAGTTCTTAACCAACAGGTCTGATAAATGTGAGTACCATCATTTTTATTTTACAAAACTCTTTGAAGATTAGAGACTTTCACATGAGGAAGCACAATGTGCTAAATGGCTGAATCCACACGCAGGTATGATTCTGTAGACCAAAGGCATAACATGTACAGACTCATAAAAGCAGCAAATGCCCATTGTGAAATGAAGCTTATATTTACTCTAATAGACTCCCTTAACTAGTAAGGTAACAAGTAAAGGGAAGCAAAGTACCCGAATAATAAAAAGTTATATATATGGAACTCAGATTTCTGTCCCTTTCTTTGGAAGAATACCAAAGATCTGGAAGACCACCAAATTAATGGAATAAAAGCAGCAAACAGAAGACATTCTGCTGAGCACTTCAGAAGACCATGAACTACAAACTGGTATGTTTCCAGTTTCCAGAGGCAGAAGCAATGCCCAGACAGAATGTATCATTCTAGCTTCATAAGTGGCACTTGGATTACAGAACCATTCACTTTTAGCCATTGAATGCCAAGGTTGTCTTGAAAGCAAAAGTGTGAAAACATGGGATTCTTCAAGCATTTAGGCTGAGATGAAGAAAGGTTACATAAAATTCCTAAACCTAATGGAAGAATTGACTAAGGGCCATAATTGTTGCCATGGTAAGTAGACATCTAACATTCTGAAGCATTTACCTTTATTATCACCTAACTTCTTCCACACCAAAAATACCTTCAAAAATAATTTCCTACTAAAAATGAATCTCAAATTATGTAATGGAAATTGATAGGAAAATGGGATTCATTTATGGTATTTTGCTCTATAACCAAATTTTGTGAAATCAGCCATTCATTGTAAGGAGACCCACCTAAACCAAAATATGGGCCAAACAGACCCACCTCAAGTTTCTGTAGTTCAGATAGAGTAAGGAGCCTCTTAACCTTGTAGCTTTTTATGCATAAAATAAAAAGCAGAGTCTGATTACTAACTCTGTTCTCCTTTACCACAATTATTTTCTTTTCTATTCCCACCGAAAGAGAATAATCTCTCTTCTTCTGATACATATCTCACAGAGATATTGTGAGAATTTAATAAGGTAAGAGACATGAAGCAAAAAAGCACAGTGACTGTCTTAGGGAACTGCTTGTTAAACTTGTTTTTATATTGTTGTCCGAACCTATGGATCCCACCCCCCCACATCCCCTCCGAGGACGGCCGCAGCAACACGAAACTGCCAACTTTGGAAACGGATAATGGCACGGAAATATTTTCATTGCATGTGGAAATAGACAAAGCCCTGTAGGGGGTGGAAAAGCCTTCCCTCTGCTCAAGAGCAGAGGATTCAAATAAAAATATCATCAGGTACAGGAGGTCTGACTGTGAGAATCACTTCAGGGCCTTGTATAGAGATACACAGTTATTTTTAATTAAATCAATATTTTTAAGTGGTTGTCTGTTAAAGCCATGCTTATCGTTTTTCCTAATCTCCCCTCTAAGGCTAAATTTCACTTCTCTCTGCACTGGATTTCCTAATGTAGAAATTTATCCCATGGTCTCCTCCTCTACATATAGGTATATAGGTGTCTCCCTCTCCTATTCCCTGAATAATTGATCCCCATGCACGTTTCTAGGACATCCTGGGAACTCCTTCTATAGGCATTCTCTTCAGAGCAGCAGTCTTTTTCTGTTGATCATAAACATTTCATCTTAGAATTATATAAGCAGGATCCAAGATCAATGGCAACCTGATTTACAGCAGCTCTTACCAACAGCTTGTGGAAATTAGCAATAAATACAGGGTCAAACAACTCACCAGTGATTTGACATTGGTAAATATGGCTTATTTAGAAGTCCTAAATAATAAGGACCTTTGCATCTTCATTTCAACTGAAAGAGTATCAGTGCATTACCTGAAGAGCCTTTTAGAGCTGAAAAGGTGCTGTAAAGTATATCATCATTTTAAGTATTTTCCTGTTCTCTTAAATAGTGGAACATAATGGAGTTGGCAGCACAATACTGTAACTATTCACAGCCTTAACTGGCATTTAGCAAAAGAATGACCCGTAGGGAGGCTGTTCTTGGTCCTGAAATCATGTCTGCATGTCTTTTTTGCAGGATGGATTACAAGTCATTCGAAAAGGTATCTGTCTATCTGAGGACAGGAGGGAAGGTATAAATGCCGCAACAAAGTCATTCAGAAGGTTCGTGGGTCTAAATGAAATATAAACAATGCCAAATGTAAAAAAACAATGACAATTTCAAAACGAAATGTAATTACTTTAATAAAATGATGATGTGGCTTAAGTTTGAATGATGATTTGATTCAGTTAGTCCAAAGCTGACTTTGATTTCATTTCACAAGGGAACATTTTCTGTTGTGAGTGGCTAAAAGAATACGACTTTTGAATACATAGAGCAGCTTAACAGAGGCAGCAGTGAGATGTAGTCCCTATTTTCTGTGAATGTTTTACAATAGCTGTTATTAACACACAATGGCAAAATGCAAATGTTACATAATTGTAGGAAAATGTGATACAATAAAATATGATAACAGGCCTTAAGGGGGTGATCTAGCCCATGTTGATTCAGTCATACTACAATTTGCTGCAGGTTCATGATTTGCATTACATCAGTTTCTCCTGGTGGCTGGCATAAATTTTTTGGTCTCCAATTTGATCCTATTTCTTCCTGTCTTACCTTTAATAGCACTACATTAACTGGGTACATAATAGGCTTTCCTGTAATTGAACATGGCCTGGTCAGCTTCCGGCAGTTATTTGTGTGGTTAGCGGATAACCCTTCATCACTTACACAGTGGGTCAGTTGGAATATCTTACAGTTGATAACTTGGCAATGGCAGAGTTGAAGCTGGAAGCAGTTGGTGACAGTCACCCAGTGGCCACAGCTCTGCTCCTCTTCATCTCAGACCACCATCATCTACCTGCCTCATCTTTGGATGTCATAAGTACAGCATCTCCTAGCATTTACAAGTTCATTTTGAAAGTAAAAATAAACAAATGTTAGAGGCAGCAAAATTGGGTGAGCTCTGGTGGTTAGGGAACTAGTTACCAGAGCTTTGGCAACTACGGAAAGTTAGTAATGTCCAAAAACCAAATAGGAGGAAGTGGTCTGAGAGACCCATCACACTCACCTGCTAGGTTTTTAGATTGAAAAAAATCTGAGATTCAAGGAAATAAAATGTCATGGTGAAGATTATACCGCCAAGACTAGAATAAAACTTCCAATTTTGATTTCTATATCCTTTTCGCTACATTATTTCACAAAATCTCTATCCATGCACTGTATATGCACATAAGGCATATATGAAAGAATAGCCAGGGAAAAGACGGAAGTAGGCAGTTTGTTTCTCAGGTAACCGAAATGCCCTTTCCTGAGCATTTATCTTGGCTGCGCACATGCCTACGGTAAATGCTTTGTTATCCTCCCAGACTCAGGTCAAATGGCACTGACCCTCCATCCTAGCCTTGTCTAAGGGAAGGAAAATGGCATAAGGGTAATAGCTCAAACTTTGATTTCAAACGTAGTGAGCAAGTGGCCAACTGGGACTGAACTCAGGTCTAGTTAATTTGGATACTTGCACCATGAACTGTGTTACATGCAGAGCGATGAAGAGGGCTGAAGGAGAAGGCCTTCATATAAAAAGCCTGCCCTGCAGTAGATGCTCAACTAATCTTCTTATTTTCCTTGTGTCTAAGTTCCCTTGTCTCTATTACCTTCCAGGCAAAATATCATGGACTTACTACTCTCAGAGCATTTTTATTAGTCAAAAGACTTCATACGCTTTTTTTTTTTCAGTCAGGGAATACAGATGGAGTTCTGAATCAGGTTCAGTACAAGAAGCTAGAGAATAATCCATGATGAGATAAGAATCATATCAGGAAGGACTTCATATGCAATACCAAAAATTTGGGCCTTTATCTTATTGGCTAAGGGGAGATACTGGAGAATTTTAAGTAGCAGAGTAATATAATCTGATTTTCATTTTAGGTGAATCAATCTGAATATTTGAATGCCCTGTGAAGACTAGATCAGAGGTGGAAAAATAATCACTGGAAAGTCCAGTTTCAAAGGTCTAGCCACAGAAAATGCAGAAGCCCTAGTTGAGACAGTAGGCTACCGTATGAGCAAGAACAAAAGAACAATGCTCCAACAACGTATTTCATTTGATTCTTTTTTTCTCATAGGGGAATGAACTAGAAATTCTGAAACAATTTTATTTGCATGCTAGGTTAAACAAATATTTTATAGATAATGAGAGTCAGATTTCTGACTAATGATTTCAAATAAGGAAAGAGGGAGACTAGAATAAACCCTATGGTGCTAATTAGAGTCAGAGATATCAATGTGGACTCCTGGATTTTTAAATATATATAGATACATATGGCTATATAGCTATATCTATGCATCAATTTCCCTATGCAGATGGATGGAGAGAAAGCAAGCCATGCTTATGCACAAGTTGGTGGACATTCCTATATTTTCTAGCCCTGACCATTTAGAGGACTAGACAGTGTCACCTTAGAGCAGCCACGTGCAGCCCTAGCACCGCGACCTGAGTCCATAAATACCTTCTCTAATTAAAAAATAAAAATACAAGGCTCTTTAGAGAGCTGGGTGAGTCCAGAGAGAGGGAAAATACATATAAAATGAGCCTGTAGCATTTTCTGGCATCAGAAAGTAAGAAGTGCTGAAAAAAGACAGGAGGGTGTGTCCACACTGAAAATTACAGGCACCGATGTACACGAACGAGTTCATAATGACTAACATTGAAGCAACCCGAGGAATCAAACAAATAACAAAGATGAAAACAAATAGTCATGAATCCATGTTGATATAAATAAAAATAAATAAATACAGATACAAATGGAAAAGATCACTTTTTACTTTTTGCAGAAAAATTCTAATTTAAAAGAAATGTAGAAAAAAAAATGAGGGAAACAGCAAGCCACCATTAGAGACCTGTCGTAATAATCACTTCCACAAAGCCCACCCATTGATGCTACATTAAATGGACACAATTTTAAGGAGAAATGGGATATGTTTCTCCCTCCAAATATTTGCCAAAAAAAAAAAATTTACTTTATGATGGAGCTTTCTGGCAGATACTACCTTCATATCACCAGGGGATGACATTAGCATGAGATCCATGTCAATATCTTGTACCCGCCGATGTCATCAAGTCTGAACAGCAGATGCCTTCTGTGGTATCTTCCCCACTAATTCATAAGTGTGTACTAATCATGAAAAAGCATCGGTAAAACCTAATTTGTGGGATATTGTACAAAAATGGAGGAAGTGTTTTTTTTTAATGTGTCAAGTTTGTGAAAAATAACAAGGAAAGACTGAGAAACTGTCACAGATTGTAGACTATTTAAGAAAGAGATGACAGCTAAAGGCAGCATAGGATCCTGGAGCAGAAAAATGACATTCAGGGGAAAGTTGGTATGATCGGAATATGTTTTGTGTATTAGTTAATAGAATTGCATCAGCATTAATTTCTTCGTCTTGATAATGACCCTATGATTTTATAGGCTGTTGACATAAGGGGGAAACTAGGTGAAAGGGGGGACCCTCTGAACTGCTTTTGTAATTTTCCTGTAAGTCTAAATTTAATTCAGAAAGTGAAGTTAAGCAAAATTGTAGACAAGAGAACTGGGAATGGATAGGAGAAGGGTAAGCAGAATCTACGAGACCCGTAATAAGTGAGATGCAGAGAGCCAAGGGGAGGACTGACTCAAGGATGAGTGGCATTTACCAACACGGGAATCAGGTGGAAACGGGCACAGGCTTGGGGGTGGGACAGGGCAATGAGGATTCCATTTTGGAATATGCTGAGTTTGAGGTGCTTCCGGGACATCCAGATGGACACGCAAATTAGGCAGTTTTGATGAATGTGTCTAGAGTCTAAGAGAAAGAGATGGATTGAAAATATAAATTCTGAAGCAGTCAGCATCCGGAAGTTGGTTAGAGGCATGAGAATGGATAGAATCATAGAGGGGGAAAAAAATAAAAAACATGAATGGTAAAGAGAAAAGAGAATGAAACTCAAATTTAACGCTTGTTCACATTAACCTTATTTTACAAATTTTGTGGAACAGGAGATATGGCTTATTCATTTCTATGTTCTCACCACTTAGCAGTGTGTCTGGCAAATAATGTATATTTAACATAAGTTGGTGTAAATGAATAGAGGAAGAAATGAATCCTCCTGAAACACCGATTTCATAGACATTTTAATCTCTCTTTAAACTTATTTCATTCTGTGATTTCATCATCCCTATATTTTAGGTTTTATTTGAATGGAATTTTCCCCTCAGTTAAAATTTTACGTAATTGATGGGATTGATAGCTGAAGACAAATTTACATCATGGTCTAACATCAAGTTATATCTGATCTATTTATTCCCCTCAACACTTCTAAGAGAATGGTAAAAGGACCAACTAAATAGCCTTAGAATTTTACAGAAAAAAAACGCTTTGCTTAGCGTCCCGTACTCTGCCACCCAGCCTTGTTTTAAAACAAACAGGAGCTCACTTCATTCCATCCACCCTTGTTGAATGTTCAAGAGCCATTCTTCCCTGGGGAGACTGTTTTCAGCCAGGATTCTGGTGGAATGAATCCATCCATGTCAAAGGAGAATCCTAACCTGAACTCGCGGCTCACACAGAAAACAGAACATCTCACTCTCACCCACAAGACCTGTTGGTGCCAAGTGACTGCCCCATGCTGCCCAAGGCCTTCCCTCAGCGTGTTATGTAAATATCCTGCTAACGTAGTCGGTTCTGTTCTAGACGACAGTAAAATATAATGATATTTAAAAAGACAAGTGGCTGCTGGAATCTCCACAACATGGCATTATTTGGGAAAATAGAGCTTACCTGAATATTTTCGGCTTAACAATTGCCAACCAGATGGCAGGCAGCAATATAAAATGTATTACAAAGCGCCAGCTCCTTCTGCATGCCATTTAGTAGAATATTGTGCTCAATATGCTGTTCTGTCATTTCCTCCCCCTTTCGTTTTTATTTTCTCATGCTAACCCTTCAAGGAAAAAATTATTCTAAAGTATTGCTGTGGATTCTTCATTTATCTTCATAATCTCTGCACTGGCTGGAATTTTCCTTGAAGCCCTTCCAGGGTTAGAGGTGGAAAAGAAAGTGTGGTTAACTTTCTTTAACCACAGGGGAGAAGGTGTAAAACTAAAAGAAAGGATGCAGGGCACAGTTTTTTGTTGGTGTTGTTATAGAATGTGCTGCTTTTCCTTCCGTGTGTTAGAAGCATGGAGAATTTGGCCCAGAGTTCCTAAAGGTTTTAAGCAAGAACACTGACTCATTGGTGGTGGAGTCGTAGGATTCGAAAATCCAAAGGCCCAGCTGCTGTTCAAAAGGAAGCTTAGGGACAGTGCATGCAGTATTTGGGCCAAACCCAGCTATAGGAGATATAAAAAGCTCTGAGCAGAAAGACAGGGCATGAATTTTTGTCTGCTTGCTTATTTGCTTGCTTGATTGTTTGAAAGTATGATTCAGAAGGGTCCAGAAAGAGATATTTTAAATTGCTAAGATCAGATTTGGAATGTAGCCTGGCAGCCAAGAGGAGGGTCAGAGACATGAGACTGGGGTCCAGTGTTTGGGATCAATCAAAGCAGTGCAGCCCTGGCCGGTTGTCTTAGCGGTAGAGCGTTGGCCTGGCGTGCAGGGGACCCGGGTTCGATTCCCGGCCAGGGCACATAGGAGAAGCGCCCATTTGCTTCTCCACCCTCCACTCCCTCCTTCCTCTCTGTCTCTCTCTTCCCCTCCCACAGCCAAGGCTCCATTGGAGCAAAGATGGCCCAGGCGCTAGAGTGGCTCTGGTCACAGCAAAGCAACGCCCCGGAGGGGCAGAGCATCGCCCCCTGGTGGGCAGAGCGTCGCCCCTGGTGGGCGTGCTGGTGGATCCCGGTTGGGCGCATGTGGGAGTCTGTCTGACTGTCTCTCCCCGTTTCCAGCTTCAGAAAAATACAAACAAACAAACAAACAAAAAAAAAAAAAACAGTGCCCAAGTTTTGGAGTAACTAGAGCATTAAAGAAATTATTAAGGCAGGTGTTCAGAAATGAGGGCAGTATAACAGCTGGACAGTTGTGACAGAAACATCACAGTGTTTCTCCACCAAGAGCTGGGCAGCAGTTAGAATAGGAGTGGCCCATCCATGGACTTGATGTGATGCATCATTCACTACGGTGGGTTCACTAACTTCTCCCCCCCCCACCGCAGAGCCCCCCCCCCACTGCAGGGCCTCCCCCATGCTCAGAACCTGATCTGGCAGAGTGACCTCTGTCCAAGGTGATAAAGACAGCAAGTCCAAGAGAATACACATATATAGTATTACAGTAGGTTATATTATATCATTTCATAGATTATTAGATTACAGGAGGAGATTATTTTAAAGAAAGAAGCCAACTGAAGACTCGGGCTAAACATCTTTCCTTTGCAAAATACAGATGGAGAATGCATTTACGATATCCAAATTATTTCCAAAATATCTTATGGCAAATATGTTCACGTAATACAAATATGTCACTAATGAGGTCTACTTAATTAACCACAATGGAATTACTGTAACACCCTTGAGAGCATACCCACCACAACCACCAACGATGCAAACAATGAAACACTTTATTGAAGGACTTGTGTTCACAGAGACTCTCTGATATCTCTCCTCTCCCTCATTTACCCAATAGCAGGCACTCAGCAGCTGTATCTGAGCAGATAGAATAAGATAATAGAGGAGGAGCTGGCACCCTAAATAGTAAGTACCAAGGCATGGGTAATTGTCTAACTCTTCCCTTTGCTTGGCCTATGTAAACACAGATTTAAATAATTGATCAAAGATAGAATCGTCTCATAATGATCAAAAGAAAATTAGAGAAAGCTCAAAGAAATTATCTCAGGTTTGTAGAAAAATAAAGCATTTCAAACCCCAGACTGGGCTTGCCTCTCCCCTTTACAATCTACAAACGGGTCACAACTTGCTTAGGTAGAAAATAGAGACTTAACAAACAAACAAACAAAAACTTGAACTGATAACACTGTAAAAACTCGAAATGCATTTTATTGCTCTACCATAGGATAAAATGTCATTTAACATTTTTGAGCCTCAATTTTCTATCAACAAAGAGAGCACCAAGTATCTCCTAAGTCTATGGTGATGATAAAAGGGTAAGATGTGGATTAAAACCCTTTTATGATGGCTTATACAAAATAAATGTCCCCATGACCATTTTCATGGTGACATAAATGAATAAAATAATGAATGAGTGAATGAATGAATGAATAATTGGACACATAGCTACAGTCACTGGATAGCATATGCCTGTACTACCATTTATCTTCATAGTATTTCTCGCTATCTGATATTACAATATATTTCTTTATCTATATACTGTCTGCCTTTCCTACAGATAAATGTCTCTTGGGCAACAAATTTGTCTTATTCACTTCCATATACCCAGTGACCAGAAAAAAGGAAAAGAAACATTAGTACTTAGTAAAAATTTAATAACTCTGTGTTACATGAATGAATGAATGAAGAGGCAGTCAGGTTTTGAATCTACATCTGCCTGACTCCAAAGCCTGTGCCCTTAATGACTAAGGCATGCTAACCCTTCATGAATGAATAAAGTCTAAATTTAAGGGAATCAGTTTTCACTTAACACCATGTGGGTCTTATGTAATTTTGGTGGGCAGCATATGTTCCCTCAACATGTCCACCTCCTGTTTCCTTACATGGAAAAACTGATTTTGCAGCTATGTTTAAGTTAAGGATGGAAGATGGGGAAATTATCCTGGATTCCCCATTGGGCCCAATTTATTCACATGGGTTTTAAATACAGAGAACCACTCTAGGCTGTGGTCAGAGAAAGTGATGTGAGACTTGGGTAGGGTCAGAGAGAAGCTGTGATGGTGCTTTGATGTTGGCAGAAGGAGCCATGAGCCAAGGAATGCAGCCAGCCTCTAGAAGCTGGAAAAGACAAGGAAATGTTTTCTCTACTAGAACTCCAGAAAGAAATGCAGTCTTGCCAAGTCCCCAGTTTTAGCCAGGTGTGACCCAAGTCAGATTTGTGACCTACAGAACTGTAAGATAATGGATGTGTGTTGTTTTAAGCCACCGAGTTTGTAATACTGTGTTATGGCTCTGATAGAGAAAGTTCATTGCTTACCCACTACCAGAATTTGCTGTCAGCCATCAGAAGAAACTTTTAACTCTCATTTTTCAAAAAAACAAATTGGATTCAAAAACTATCTTCTAAACAACTGTTAGCACCCCTCCGCAACTTTGGGCAAAATTAAACAATCAAAACTTGAGGCTAACAGTACATTTCTTTTCATGTGTTTATAAAAAAAAAATTTTTTTTTACATGTGCTTATAAGAAAACCTTGAAATTCAATAGATTCTTGTTGTTGTTGTTCCAGAAATGTGGGCTGGGTTCCACATACCATTCATTAAGCAGTGAATAGCACTGTATATCTGGAGCAAAAACCTTCCTCTGCTACTGTTTTCTATGCTGCCTTTCTTGTGAAGCCAAAAAAAAAAAAAAAAAAAAAAACCTTCAGGATGCTACCATTTCACCTGATACCTGTATCTTCCCTTGTACTCAAATTGTTACAGCCTTCCTAGTCAAGGGGTGCTGTGGCTATTCCAGCAGCCCACTGGCTCACCTGTCTACACCACCAGGCCCTCTGGGCTGGGGGCTGTGATGCGGTGTCCTGAGCATCGTCGCCACCAGTAATGAACATCACCGCAAAAATTAACCAGCATCCGTTCATCTCTGCAGACAGCAGAGTGGGCTGTAATTTCAGCTTCTCCTCCTCAAATAATGTTTGTTTTTGTGCTGGAATCTAGGCAATCAATGTAACAGATGAACATATCATTTTATCTGAAATATTTGCTAAACATGATGGAACCTTGAAAACCACACCTCAGCACGCTTGTGTGTGTGTGTGTGCGCGCGCGCGTGCCTGTGTTGGAAGAGACACCATGTGTGTTGGGTAGTCTGTAGAATTAAAAATGAAACCAAGTAAAAGCCAGATGAATAAGGTAAAATGGGGAAACTTGCAAGTTCATTAAAAATAAATTAGATGCCTATCTCCATTTTCTAGCAGTTTCACTCAGTATTATTTTTAACCTTAAAAAAATGAAGGTTTCAAGCAGATCCGGAAAAGCCCTATCGCTACCTTTACTCTTTAAAAATATGAAATTTAATGTCTGTGCAGTTTCTAAAGTGGAATCTAATGGCAATAAAAGTCAATTGGCCCAGTCAGCACTAGACATATTACTCTTATGACATTATATTAATTTGAATGCTGCTCAACTCATTTACTTTTGAAAGAGCTGGGGCCACTGAGAGGATCTTCATTTGTGGAGTAGACATACTGGCATGTATGTCCTTGATGCTTGGGCAAACCCTCACCAACACTGAACTAAGAAACCTCTTTCTTTCCAAAGTCACTCCAAAGTGAAACGTCTATCTAAAGTCATTGTTAGAGCAGAAATTTGAAAATCACTTCATACCTCTCCTTTCCTCTCTCTACATTATAAACAGCCACAGAATCAATATCTCCATCATCAGAGAACCAATTTAACAAATGTTTATTGAATTTCCATTATGTTTTAGGTGCCGTCCTAGGTTTCAGGGATATAGCACAAACAAAATACAGGGGTTCCCGGGTTACGACAGTCTCGACATATGACATTTCGAGTTTACAATGCTCACTCCCATAAAACCTTTAAAAAATTGAGATGTGAGTGTTTCGGCTTACACCATTAGCGTTGTACTTATGGACTACGTGGGCAAACTCGTTTGGTTGCGAGTGGTGGAAGAATACACAATAATGCGGCATGACTGAGGGAGTTGACGTCCCCCAGTATGCTTACTTACCTGCACCATTTTGAACTGTTATAAGCACAAGTGTGCTGTTGTGATAGGCTAGGGTGTGTTTCAACTTATACCAAATTTTGAGTTACGTCACTGTCGTAGGAACGGAACTGTGTCGTAACCCGAGCACCCCTGTATTCAAAATGTCTTGTTTTTGTGTGAGTCCTTCTTTGTCTAACAGGAGATATAGATGAACAAAGTAATAGAGTGTTCCAGAAAAGCACTAAATGCTAAGTGGGAAAATTCAGCGACGGAGGAAGGAGTGGTGGTAAAAGGTATAGGGAGAGGGAGAAAACTTGATTGTCCAGGGAGAGCGCCGTAGGTGACGTTTGTGGGAGTGTCTTGACTCATATTCTGTGTGCTCAGATAGGGGCAAAAATACAAGAAGGTTGGAGGACAGGGGAAGGAGAGAGGGAAGAGAAGCAGTCAGAAAAGGCAGCTAGGGCCTTCCTGATTACACTGCCAGGTAAGACCTCAAGCATGAACAATTTATTGACCAGGCGGTGGTGCAGTGGCTAGAGCGTCAGACTGGGGGGCGGAAGCATGAACAATTTACATATTCACAGAAAGAATACAGGCATTAGCCCTTTTATTTTAAAGAGAGGATGATAGGATAGGAATTAGAAGCATATTTTATGATGTTGAACCCTTGGACTCAGCTAGCTTTTTGTTTTTGTTTATATTAATACGTGTGGGTATGTAATTGAGTCTAAATATTATATATGTATTATGTATTGCGTATGTGAGAATATTCAATACAGGTGAAACATAAAGCACCAAAGAAATTATTATTTCATCACCAAGCCTGACAATCATTTTTCAATGTTCAATAGCTATTTCTCCCAATTTAATTCATTACTATATTTGATTGAAACTAAAATGTCATTGTTTGTAATTACAGTATTAGTTTATAATCCTTTAAGAAAAAAACATACTTTCAATTAATCTACAATGTTACCTAAGACATCACAACCTCAGAAATACTTTAAAGTTTAAAATCTTGTATATTGTAAAACAAATGAAGTGTCATACCTTCATCCCTCTCCTGACCTATGAAATGCATTCATTTTAACTTACTTTGATGGCCTACTTTTTGCAAAACCTGTTTGTTAACCTTGACTCAAAGCAAGAACTTTCATTTATATTTTCTTTTCTTTGGACCTACTTGCTGAGATACAAAAAGCTTTTATTCTGGGGCATTGTTTAGTCTCAATTGTCTTTATTATTATGAGCAGAAGTAGTCATTGCCGTAGTGGCAGTGAACTCTAGAGATGAGTGTCATTGTGATCGCACCTGGGGTATTTATTGAGCGTATGTAATGTGGCACCGCCGATTGCTTCTACCTGACCACGGCCCACGTTGGCAGCAATCAGGATGGTGATTGTGCCCATACTGTCTCTTTTATTATATATCCACATTAGTGGCTCCTCGCAGAATACCTAAATTCTATTTTATAATCTTTTCTGGTGTGTGCTGTGCATAAGTATGTTGTTGCTAGTTGTTAGCTTAAATCGTAAGCTTATAGTATCTGACAGTTCTATAACTTTTTTTGTTATAATAACAGTTACTAATGGATTTTTCTGCATGTCTATTTTCAGGCTTACTTCTAAGCACTTCATGTCAACTTAAGCTTTGGAACTACCCTATAAAGTTGACTTCATTAGCAGTAAGTAGTAGTAGTTGTAGTAGTAGTATAGTATTCCCATGTACCGATGAAGAAATGGAAGCATAGACTGGTAGGGTTATTATCCAATGGACAATTTCTCAGGGAAAGAGGCAACATGTCATGGAGGTTGTCAGATCCACATGTTCTGTCTGGGGCTTCACACTGGCTGTTTGATGAGAACCATGGTTGCACCAGAATGTACAGACATCCTCTGTATCTGGCCACCCTTGTCTAGTCATGACCACAACCGTATTTGCTACACCAACTCCATCCCATAAGCCTAGAAGCTCACAGGACTAGATAGTTGAGCTAAAGCTGATATAGACATTCAAACTTGCTTTTCTCACAGCCTCAGTGCTTACACCGATCTAAGATTCTTGAGATTTCTCTATTTCAAATCTGATTATTTTAACCTAGAACAGTAAACAGACTCTATCCTTTTTGGTGCCTTCACTTTAAAATTCACAGCACATCATGTTGACAAGTCAAGATATTCAAGCAGCCCAGTCTCATCATGCACCCAGGTGAGAGGTGTGGGAACAGAAAATCTCAGCCTCGTGTCTCACTAGCACTGCATCAGTGTTGACCACACACCACACAGTTCATACGCTACCCAACTGTTCCTACCTTCCCTCACAACAGTTAAGAGGCTTCTTTTGAACTCCTGCTAGGGCATAAAGTCTTTACTCAAATCCCTTGCTCGGAAGCACTTGGAAGTTATTGCATTTAGTGTCAGGAAGTTATTGCCTTGCTGAGATCTCCTCAAAGGGAAGATTTTGCATAAATTAAAACATCACAAGCAACCACCATTATCCACCTGTTATTTTCTGGATCCTCTAATCACTTAGAGAAAGGAAAGAGGAAGAAAGGAAGGAACGAAGGAAGGGAAAGGAGGGAAGGAGGAAGGGAAGTGAGGAAAGGAGGGAGGGAGGGAGGGAGGGCAGGAAGGAAGGAAGGGAGGAGAGAGAAAGAAGGAAGAAAGGAAATAGAGGGAAGGAAGGAAGGAAGGAAGGAAGGAAGGAAGGAAGGAAGGAAGGAAGGAAGGAAGGAAGGAAAAGAACTGAATTCTGCTTTCACCCATGACTCTTCTCCACATTTCCCATGGATCTAAGTCTGAGCTTCACTGAGTGTTACCATTATCCACAAGTTCAAAATGAAGCTGCACTCAAAGAATCACAGAAATGCCAGCTTAAATAGGGTCCCCAGTCTAGTATCTCAAGCATCCCCCTAAGCATCCACAGCTGGTCACTCATGTGGACAGTTCTGGAGGAAAGCAACTTGTGACTTTCCTGTGCAGACAAAAGTCTTCCGCCAAATGTATTTCATTTAGTAGTTTAGAGAAAACTACATTTTCTGAAATTTCCAAAATGTTCACATTAGGTTAGAGTGGAATCACGTTCTTGTACAATCAAGGCTTTCCAAGAAATGCCTTGAAGAAATTGGTTCTGAATCAGCTTTGTCCTAGACACTGAGTGAATGCCAGTGGTGGGGCAGGTTGTTCCTGTCACAGAGCCCAAGGAAGAGATACATTCCTTACCACTCGTTTTCACATTTCATCCGATTATTTTCAATGTGTTTAAAACTATACAAATTTTACATTTCCCTGATATGTGCCAAGACTCATTGAATGACACACTTAATTTTTAACAACTTGAAAAATTATGTGGTTAATTTAATGGATAGAGACAATCTGCTTGAAAAGAGAATTTGGACTTTCTCTTTTTATTTCCTCTTCTTATTCACATCCCTTCCCATCCTCCTCCTCCACCTTCTGTTTATTAATAGCTGCCTTTCTCAACCCCCTGGACCCAAAGTTAGGTTGATGGAAACTGGGCGAAAGTTCTAGTTTTACCATTCATTCTATGTAAGATTTTTTTTTAGACATTCTCTAAGTGTCTATTCTTTACACATAAAATGGGACTAATAACCCTACTAACTCAGTTTATTGTTGTAATTAATTTGCGTGAAGCCTGTATCAGAGCACCTACAGCACATCATAAACATCTAAGAACTGGTAGCTCTTGTCATTATCTTCCTCCTTCAAAAATTAAAATGTTACGTATTTTTACCAGTTCCAGAATGCTAGCATCTTATAAATATATTTTTGTTTGTTTATGAAATATTTACTTAACATTTTAAAAGAAGACCTCTTAAAAGTATGCTTTTCTCTGGAAAATAATCAGCTGATGTGGCCAGGGTGTCAATAAACGGCATCGGTCACCCCGTAGTTTAGAATCGGATGCTGTCTCTGGTTCTGCACTATCTGTTCTTTCTCCCCATGTTCCTGCTACATGGAAAGTCTGCAAAGGAAACTGTTTTAGGGGCCCATCCATCTTCCCAGGCACACAGAATACAAGCACAGCCTCGCTGGACTGGTTCCGGATGGGGGAGGAGAAAATATTTTGTAAAAAACAAACAAACAAAAAACCCCATAATTTGTTCATTTTCTGCTCATCCCTTAATGATTCTCTGGCTCCTGGAATGAAGGTGTAGTGCTATTGAACAGGGGTGAGCCCACAGGCTCCTGCCACCATCAAAAGCTCAGTAAGTGCTGCGTTTACTGAGAAAAGGCAGCTTCAAAGCTTTCACTTCCACTTAGATTTTAAGCAGCTCTATAAAGAGCATTGATTTTTTTTTATTCATAGTTTGGGTGGTATATTCAAAAAGTAGATTGTATCAAACTGTCAGCACATATGAGGCTGGGAGAGCAGATGCCCTCGTGCGTGTGTGGAGGGGGGTATGCCAGTGCACGCATTGTATGTATGATCCTAAATATTTCCTCTATTTATAGTTTGGTGGAATGTGGCCTTTGAGGGGACTGAAAAGACATTTTCACAGTATGAGCCAGTCTGGGCAGGAGTATTACACTGTAGTCTTATATCAAAAGCATAAAAGCAGGCTCCTCAACACTGTTTCCTATGCAGCAAATACCCATTTGTCTTATTAGTTTATATTAACGAAGATTAACTACTGACTCTAATTTAGCAGAAATATATATTAATGAGCATATATACCAAGTACCAGCCAGTTAATAGAAAGTCAGATGTTTGCCCTTGGATTCAGGGTGCTGGTTACTGTGGAAAATACCTGCATGGCAATTTCAAACACATGAGTAGGTGTGAGTGTTTCTGAACACGGCATTGGGGTGCAAAACTCAAGGAGAATGGTATTTAGAAAAAAAACCACATCGTCTTAAAAACCGTAGCACCTACGAGAAGGCTTCCGCTGAAACAACACTCAGAATCATATGTGCGATTTTATATTAACACATGCCATCAATTTTCATTTATTCACATGAAAGGTGGCTGCTGGTGTAAAACAATAAGAGATCAAGAGACAATATTTCAAAATTAAGAACTGATGGCTGTCGGATGTATCGTATGGTCTTACGCACTTTATATATTCGTCCATTTAATTATGCTCTCTTCAGACCAATATTAAAATCAGTTTTCATTTTCTAAACAGCAACTGAAAAGTGGGAACTGGGCAGAGAAGAGTTAAAGGCAAGTATTGAAGAACTCAGTTTAAGATTTAACATATGTCACGGTGGGATTAAATGGATACACATGCATGTAATGCACAAACACATAATACCCACACATAGACATCATGAGGCTTCTCAGCAGTGTTTTTTTTCAACCAGGGCTCTGCAAAAAATATTCTGGGGATCTTTTTCAAACACAAATGCGTAGGTCTCACTATCCTAATATAAATACATTGATTCAATCGGATTGAGTTAAGTCTCATGGGATTGTGTGTGTGTGTGTATGTATAATTTTTTAATGTAAATCATATCAGTTAATCCTGATTCACAGAGGTTAAGCTGACACATTAATAATCATACTTTTTAATGTCAGGAATTTAAGCATTTGAAAAGTGTTCTCACTCAATCTTTTATAAAACCTATTGGATATGTCAGTAGGTACCACCTCTGGCCCCAACTGCTAAAAACTGACATGATAGGAGTAATCCGTAATAACTCACTTTCCTCATCCAACCTCTCAACCAATACTTCTGGCTCTATTTCCAAAAACACTTCTCGGATATATCCAAATCATCTTTACTTCACCACCACCGATTTAGTCCAAGCTGTCCTCTCCCCACTGGCCCTCTGCTTTATTCCTGGATGTGGGCACAATGCCAAATACATAATACCTGTTCAACAAATATTTGTTGAAAGAATAAGCAATTGAGCAATTATAAATGGTGTATGAAATTAACATCAATACGTATTGAATTAAATAGAAAGTTGCTAATAAGCCTAATTTTAGGGCACACTAAGCAGGATTGAACTAAACAGCTGGGGTGAGAAAGATCCCAGGAGCACATTGGACACCCTGACTGCACAGAGACCTGGGTGCCTGTGGTCCAATATGTCCAATAGCCTGTTTCACTCTTACTCATGACAGAGCAGCTGGGGACATGCATATACCAGAGCTACACCAGTTTAATAATCCACACTGGGATATTTGGTGACAAAATATCAATTATCACCTCCTCATCTGAGAAACAGAAGATTGGATTTTTAGAGGGTCTTCATGGCCCACTTGTATTTATTCAAATTGAATGCTTACACAAAACACCCCTGCTTATTACAAAGGACAAAGGTGATGAAACCACTGCTTGACATACAACCAATGTGAATGATCATATGGTTTGCACTGAAAAGTCCGACCCTGCATATATAGGGGTCTCAGAATGATACGCAACCCACAGACACCCCAAGAACAGTTATTGTTAGAACTGGAAACAAGGGAAATGCTCCAGAGTTGAGGCGAGTCCTTTTGGGTAACGCTACTGCTGCTGTTCAGATAACTCCCGGAGTTTGAGAGAGTAGCTGACAGAACTCAGCTTTTCTCCAAATGGGCAGAGGCACTAACCAGGCCACTGGGCATGAGAGATGACATTCTTGGCTTATTATGATAGACACCTCTCCTATCCAACTCCCAAGCTTGTGTGTTTGAGGTAAATAGAGAGGCGGTGGGAGAAACTAAAGGTGACCAAACAGAAAGAACTGAATGACCACTGAGGGTGGGTCCTAGAATGGTAGACAGTGGTCCCACCTTCCAGCTTCCCCCAAACATCACTTACTCGCCCCCTCCTCCCAACAGGGACACAAATTTTAAGCCAATCTGGTTTGGATCTCTCCAATTCAGTTAAAATGTTTACTGTTTGTGGTCCAAGATACTAAATCACTCAGAAGGGAGCTTATTTGTTCTCTCAAGTTCTTCATTACCCCTGCGGGGGCTTGGGAGAGAGCTTTGAACTGAGAAAAAGCCCTGGCAGTAATTAAATACAAAAGGTGTCCCAGCACCTGCCTGTGCCTCCATTTGGCAGCCTCCTCGAGCTGAGCAGAAGGGAGAAGATTTGATTTTAATCACACAGATTTCATATTTTATTTTGCTCATTAAAATTCCTGATAAGGATTTACTTCAGCATGTTGTGGCTCTTTCTGAATATTTGAAGCGGGCTCTCTCTCTCTCTCTCTCTCTCTCTCTTTTTGTTTTACTGCAAATGTTGTTTGATCCTTGCCCACTCCACAGTCTGAAGAGCCTGCCTCCATATTGCTCAAATACAAGGTCTGAGCCACTTCTGGGAAAATTAAGAAAAAAAAATGAAATAGAGAAGTTAAGAAGTTAGGGATGGCGTGACACCACTGTAATTACCGCCGTGCTGCCTCCGCTCAGCCCAAGTGAAAAAATTAATTATCTCAGAATAAAGGGCTGGAATCAAGATGAAGGCAAACTTCTCCGTGTAAAGTTATCCAGAACTTCTGAGGAAACGAGGGGTTTGGGGGCTGGATGAAACACTGTAGCTGGGGAAGGGGGAATCGTCTTTAGGAGGAACCACTCAGAGGCCTTCCCAGCCAGACTGCACCCGGCCAGCTCGCCTCTCTGCAGGTGGTCTGAGCCACAGGGACACAGCTCCACTGCTGCTGCTAGTCCTCTGAGATTTCTCGTGTAAAATTGTCACCAACCAGGCCCAAGCTAGAACGCTGGTATTTCTTTCTTCTTCAGCAGGGCAATAAGTGATAACTTTTTCTTGTCCACAAAGAATCAAATTATAATTCAAACATATATGTAGACTTATATATATTTATAGACGTGTATATAAAAACACATTCAATATATAGAAAATTACATCTGTAGTATTATAGATACATATGAAACTATATAGTATTATACATGTAATTACTACATATATATTTTTTCTACATATATTATTAGATATACTCTCTGTCTATACCTCTACCTATCATAGAATTTCTTTTCCTGCATCTATAATTCATATTTGCAAGTAGCATAGTCTACATTCCCAAGACTGGAACTGTGCATGTGTCCTCTTCATGAAGACTGTCCTCTAGGGAGCTGGGGACAGTCTTGGAGTGCAGGGCAGGCTCTGATCTAAGTGGCCAAGTCCTGAGAGCACTGAGCCAGCTGGCTCCAGACTCACTTCCTAGATCAGTCTCCAGTATTCAGAGCCTCATAAGTTTATACTACGCATTGCTTCATGTCCACTGTGGTCTGACAGGAACCACTGACAGTTCTGAGTTGGCATAAATATATGCCAAAGCATCCTTTTTCTGTCCTTTGTGTTCACCCATCAAAATATTAGATTGCTAGGCTGCATTAGTTTGGGGTTGGGATCATTCCCAACCCCACTTAAGTTTTAAAAAGCCAATTCTGCTAAAACACCTATAACTAAGGTTACAGTAAGCCCTTGAATAACGTGGTTTTAAGTGTCATTTCATAATGATGTTGATGAGAAAGGAATAAAGGGTTCCAGGTTGGGTCCACTGTCTGTGAGGAGCTGGCATGTTCTGTCCGTGTCTGTGTGGGTTTTCTCTGGGTACTGCCACATTCCAGAGATGTGAATGTGAGGTGCATGGGAGTGTCTACACTGCCTCCTAGTCTGCATGTGTGTGTGTGTGGTCCTGCAATGTAAACGCATCTTGTCCATGGGGAATTCTGCCTTGCACCCTGAGCTTTTGGGAGAGGTTTGCCATCCATGACCCTGAACTGGGATAAGCAGTTTGGAAAAAAAATTATCTTGTTTTATTTAATCTTTCCTAAATATATACGTATACTTCATATTTATCTCAATGTTGAATAGTAGTACAGTAGTGTTTTGGATGTTTATTTAAAAGTTTGATGATGTTTTTGTGACCAGAAATATAATGCAGTTTTCAAAAAACCTATCAACAATTTTAAGTGAGGACTGACTGGACTCTGATTGTTGTTACCTTGAACTATCAACAAAAGACAATGTACCTTTAGTCTTTGTACTTCAGTGAAACTCCATTCCCACTGAAGTAATTTTAATACCATCAAAATGCACAAAGAATAAAAAAAGTGAGATACACACACATATGCATATATGTTGTGTGTATGTATATATATATATACATATCCTATATCTTTACTTTTAGCATATTAGAATATATGTGTATTTATACATAATTTTTAATTCTGTTAATAGGTAATAAATGGTGGTGAGGTTTTTAACATGTCCCAGGAACCATGATTAAGAAATCTGATCACATTGCTCTAGGGAAGAGAGATAATCCTTGTCAAGATACATGGAATCTTCTCTTCATGTTCAAAGTGCTTATATGGAAGAGTGAGAAAGGCGTGTCCTTAAACGACCTCCACAGAACTCCTCTGGGAAGAAAGCGGGTCCCTTCTGGCCTGCATTGCAGACATCCGTTTTGTACTCGACATCCAGCATTTTTCTGTTTTTAAGTCTTTTGTGTACTTAGGCTGTTCCTTAAAGAACAAAATCTTGTCCATCACAATAGACTGCAAGGCCCTGCTTCTCTTTGAAGCTCACGCACTCCCACTTCCTGCAATCTCTTCACTTTGGAGTAAATTTCCCTTCATTAAAATTAAGCCTCATTTCTTGCTCTTTTCCTTTTTCCTCAGCAAAACTGAGTGCAGTCTGAATCTGTTTTTCCTGCAGCTTTATTTTCTTATCATTTGATAACTAAATCTTTTATCCCCTCTAAAAACAATCAAGATAGATTTGCAAGTAGCATAATCTACATTATTATACCTGATTTTGTCCAAACTTTGGGGAAACAGAAAGTGTGTGTGTGTGTGTGTGTATGTGTGTGTGTGTGTGTGTGTGCACGTGCATGTTGGTAAGAGGAAGGATAGAAATTGATTTGCTTTACTAACGCCGACATGTACTAGAAGGGTCCATTTGGTAGGTTTGGCATGAGGTTTTTGCCCAGCCTCTGGAATTAGTGGTTATGCTTCAATTTATGCTAACTACAGAAATGTCCTCATATTTCTATCTAAGTAGTGACAGCTCAAAGTAGTTCTCCAGGGTCAGAATTTTAGACAGGTAAGAAAAAATGCTGGGCTCAGCACTGGCCTGCCTGAGACAGGAGTTCTCATGCCCTGATCAATCTGTCCCTACGCACAGCTCTCCTCCCATCTCATAGCGTCTGCTCATTTCCACTTCTAACTCTCTCAATCAGCACATCACCTAACTCTCCTTTAGGGCCAAGTGGACATGGAAAATTCCATAGGCCTGAATTGCAGCAGTCTCTGAGCAGCACTGAAGCTCCCACACTGACAGTCAACAAGAGAATAGCTATTCAATATCAGCCAGTATACTAGGGTACAGTGGAGAGAACAAGACCTATGAGCATAGCTCCCACATTGAGGCCAAAACAGTTGAGTCTACCGAAGATCGGGCATGACCTGCACCTGCATTCTGATCAAACTAGCATTGGGAGCTCACACTGTAGTGCTCACTGTTCAGGGGACTTTAACCGTGAGTACTTGGGAGACATGTTGAGGTATTGAGGGCAAGCCTCCAAAAACACAGTCAGGGTCACAGTGAGCTAGTTGTGTTAGCAACTCTTCAGTTTCCACCTAACCTGTCTTAACTCCCGTGCTTGCTAAACCTGGACACTCATCAAATGATGGTTTAAAACTCAAAACTAACTAAAGTGACCTTAGGCAAGTTACTTAATTTCTAAGTCTAAACTTACATGAGTCAATGATACTGCAAAGTTTACATGTATGTGTGTGTGTGTGTATTTTTATAAAGATTTAGTGAAATAACCAAAGTAAAAAGTATAGCATATTCCTGGCAAATAGCACAGTAAACCCTCACTTAATATGGTAGACAGGTTCTGGGACTTTAAGCAGAATAACATAACAAAACCATATTTACCATGGGTTAATTGATTTAAGCAAAGTTTAAGGAATCTCATCAACTTTATAAAGAAACAATGATGAATGGAACACTTTAATTGAGGACCTACTCCAATGCATTACTAAGAATATCACCTTGTATCATTAGCCAGTCATTGAACACTTAACATATATATATTGAGCAGTTTACCAAGTATCAAGGATAAAAAGGCAAATAAGAAATGGATCACGGCCTTAACTAGCTCATAATCTAGAAAATATTTTATTTGCGTAGTTAAGAAAGGTAGATTTATTTTATTCTTCTTTTTAAGATGAGGTAACTGAAGTTCAAAGAGGTTAATAAAATTGTTTAAAAGTTACACAGCTAGCCATAGACAAAGCTGGGATTTAAACCCAAGTCCAAATCATTACAAAGGCTTCCTTTCCATCTGTTTTTCAGAGCAATTAGAGCAGCTTAAGTGAGACTCCAGGAGTCAAAAGGGAAAGCGCAAGGGGCGGTGGTCACTCCAGAGCCTTCCTGCTGCCTGATTCTTACAGGAGTGTTAAAAATGAGCAAGACAGAAAAGCAGAGCAGACTCAGTGAGAGCAGGTGTTGGGGGTCAGAATCCCTGACAGCTCACTGACCTCACTGTACCTAGGTGAGCTCGTAAATCCCACAGAGCAAAATTGTCCTCGGGCTCTGGCTTGACCCGCCTGTCCAGGTCCTCACATCTCAGATCCTGTCATTAGGTCTGTTGATGATAAATGACAGCAAGCAGCCACTGCGGCCATGCACGTGGGCGGCGGGACCACTGCTCCCCCATCCGGGTCTCCACCAGGAGGATCGCTGCCATTCCCGCAGCAGAAACACCGCCACCCACGGCATCACTGAGACCCTTTCGCGCCTGCTTCTAACTGAATTTGCTTTATTCCCATCTCATTCTAATTTTCAAGTTCCGCTAGCTTATTTCCTTAAAAATAAAAACCAGAAAGAAAACTGTTTTTTTAATTACTACAATACTTTTATTACTTTTTTCTTACTTTTCTTTTCTTAGTTTTTCTTCTTAATTCTAGATACTTCGTTTTAAACTTTTTACGGCATGGGTATAACCATACTGTACCTTTTGGTCTTAATCTTTTTTAACAATAGTGCTTCGTCGGCTTTTAAGCCTTATTAGCTTTTACTTTCAAATCTCATATATATTATTTTTGTAACTCTTAACTTTTTTAACTGTATTGTGACTTGAGTTCTGTTATTTTAAAATTCTACTTTGTTTTTTCAGTGTTGGTAGTTGTCAAGAATCCCCTCTAATCTTTCTGCTTTTTATATATATGAAAAACCTTCCTTTTCTTTCCCCTTGTTTTCTGGATTTTTCCTATGTTTGACTTACATTTATTATAACCAATAAAAAAAAAACCCTGGTCATAGTAGTGCTTTTTTTATGTGAAGAGTTTATGAGGCTATCTTCAGATGTTAGGACTCAGAACAGCAGAAGCCTGTTTCCACCGTGCCCGCCAGGGAGAGAAGCAGAGAACCAGCTACATGAGCCTAGAACTGGTCTCACTGCGTCCTCTCAGGCTCCACCCATGGGCCACCCCAAAGCACCCAAAGAGTGGCCTCCACAAACCCCTGCCATGAAGACTTGGAGGCCTATAATTTAATTCGTACCAAAGCATTAAGTCTCTGCAGAGGGTACCTTTTTTTAAAATTTCAAAAGATGACTTTATTCAGCTAGGAACCTCTCAAATGACACAGAAAAGTTAGGCAGCAATTATTAATATACACTGTTTGCCAAATGACTTAATAGAATATAGCAGGAGTGGGGAAATGCCTGTACAGTGCCTGAGTGAGCCCCACCCGCCATCAGTCCTTCCTGCCCCCAATCCACACCTCCCCCTTTCTCCCTCCATCCCCCATTTCCTCCCCATGAACGCTAGAGCAGGAGGACACTCAGACAGGACCCAGTCCTTCCGACGTGGGGGTCACAGCCACCTCAGGCTCCAGTGAGCAGGCTGGGCCTGTGTCTTCCTGGAGCATGTATGGCAGTAGGAAAAGCAGTAGGCAAGCTAATTTAGGGGGAGGTCAAAGTCTTCTGACCAGCTCAGAACCCAGAGAGAAAGGGCAGTGGGCAGGTAAACCCATTAGAGGCAGGGTCCTCAGAAGCCATGCAAAGCCCACCTTCTGGGAGAAGAAAGAGAATTTAAGGCTGCTGGCACTTCCTGTATGGGCAGTGGGACCCTCTTGGTATGGCAGGAAACAACATGCTTGAGAAAGGACCCTCGAGGACAAGACCACACAAGTTGATGCCAACCTAACAAGGGCTTTTGAGGGCACCGGACCCAATGGTGCATCTTAAGCTTCTGTCCTCAGGCAGCAGAGCAGGGCACAAGGAGGCAGTTTGGAACATGGTGGTAGGGCAAACCAAGAGGGGCCCAAAACCTCCTGGGCCATTGCCTCTGCAGGCCTGTTTTCAGGGTTGAGCCTTTGGCTGCTAAGGTGGGGTGAATGGGGAGGACTCAACAGTGCTCCTTCTGTGGGTCCAAGGGGTGTAGTTTAGGGTGGTGGCACGGGGTAAGACCACAGGTTGGGTGTTGGGAGTCCTTGGTGCCCAATAATTGTGGCTACAGGAAAAGTCACTTATTAAGACACACAGGCCCAGGTGGTTGTCAAGACAGTTTTCTTGCCAGAGAGGCACACAACTGTGGTCCAGATGTTCAGAGCCAAACAGCAAGTCAGGGCAGTTGCCCCTGCCACGCTGTAGAGAGTACTTTTAATGTACTGCAACATGAGACTTCAGACCACCCATAGATTAAATAAATCAATATGCATGAACTAATTTAATCTATAAAATCCTGTACACATGAAATACCGTGTTAGTAAATCATGACGATCACCACCATTAAGGATAGGTTTAAGCTTACAGGTGAGAAAGAATGAAGGCCACTTCTCCTACTCTGGTCTGCTCATCCCTTCCTCTGATGAAAGGAGAGTGCCCAGAGGAGCTGCTCACAGGATGGAAGCAACAACCCTAGATTGCCTCTTAGAGACACTGGTGTCAAATGGCTATAGAAGCTTGTAATATACTCTCAGTTCTGCCACATCCTGTGTCTATCAGAATATTCTGCACCGACTGGGTCCTCAGCAAAATTAGGCCAGGGGTTTTTATTAGAATCATATGGAGAGCTTTAGGAAAGCAAAACCAAAAACAACCTATGCCTAGGCCTGACCTTCAGAAAAACAAATTGTATGGGCATGGTGTGCAGCCCAAACATAGATATTTTTAAAAAGATTTTCAGTTGACTCTCACATATCAAGGGTTGAAAATCACTGGAATCTAGGATCTCCCTTTTCACAGGCAAAGAAAGTTTCAGTACATAGCATTATGACAAAAATAATGATATAAAAATTACCATGAATAAAAATAATAATACCCTGTCCAGTTGGCTCAGTGGTAGAGCCATCAGCCCAATGTGTGGAAGTCCTGGGTTCAATTCCCATCCAGGGCACACAGGAGAAGCACCCATCTGCTTCTCCACCCTTCCCCCTCTCCTTTCTTTCTATGTCTTACTCTCTGTCTCTCTCTTCCCTTCTCACAGTCAAGGCTCCATTGGAGCCAAGTTGGCCTAGGCACTGAGGATGGCTCCATGGTCTCCTCCTCAGGTGTTAGAATGTCTCTGGTTGCATCAGAGCAATGCCCCAGATGGGCAGAGAATCACCCCCTAGTGGGCATGCCAGGTAGATCCCAGTCAGGGGCATGCCAGAGACTGTCTCTCTGCCTCCCTGCTTCTCACTACAGAAAAATACAGATAATAATAATAATAATAATAATAATAAATCCAGTTACAACAATGATAACAATTATTACTACTACCATTGGGTTCTTACGTGTGGTTTCTAATTTACAGGTGAAAAATCTGAGGCTCAAACTTATCAAAAATGTGTTTATGTTCAGATAGTTCCTCAGTGGCTTAGCCAGAGCTCAGGCTCATGTCCAGGGGGTTCTCAATCTAACCTCTTAATCACCTGCTGCACCATCTTTGCCCCAATCCAGTGGGTATGAAGGTTAGAGACCAAGGCTATTCTACAGTCACACATTTTAGTAAATCAAAAGTGCCCACTGTACAGAGACTTAGCACTTTGAGAAGGATTAACCTGTAGCCTCCAACTCTCTCTGGCGATGGGTTTGTGCAGGCCACTCTTCTGCCAGTTTGAGGTGGAGCCGAGGGGGAGCAAGTTATATGTCTTACGATGATTTCTGCTCTTATTCATGGTAGTCTTAGTGAGGGAAGGATGCCATCTGTTTGTTGCTAGACCCTAATGTCTGAAACAGATTAAATTAATTAATTTCTAAAACTGAACTCTTGACATGTTGGGCTGGCTACTTCTTTGTTGTGAGAGGCTATCTCTTAATACTTCCTGACAGTAGCAACTCTTGAGTCTAGTTTTGATGACAAAACATCTCTCTAGAGGCTATAAATGTCCCCTAGCAGCAAAATTACCACTCCCCATGAGAAACAGTAACAAAATCCTTACAGCCATTTTTTGTGAAGGGCAAGATAGCCATTATCATTCTTCACTTTGTAAAAGAGGATGCTCAGACGGGCAGGCTGTGTCTGCCCAGAGTCACACCAAGTGGCAGAATGGAGGCGGTACATGGATTATCTGACTTGAAATTCAGTGCTTGTCTCAGTGCTTCCTGTCAGTACTTCATAGCTTGATCCAGGACATTGCCCTCAGATCAAGAACAGGTGGGCTTTTCTTTGCAGCATTTACTCTGGGTCCCTCACTTGATGGAGGCTTCTCAGTGAAACCAGAGCCTCTGCTCTAGAGGCTGCTGCTGATATAGACCGACTCTGAGGACCATGGTATTGTACAGACTAAAGGAGGTCAAGGGTTCGTAGCCCCCCTAACATCTTATTTTGTAATGAAGACCTCTGGACTAGAGGAAAAGTGTACTTCTAACCAAAAACATAATTAATTCATTCCCTGAAAAGCATCCTCTAAATTTCATTTGCATCATCTCGTCCTCTCTTCTGAATCTCCTTAAAACAGAGTACCTTGGACAGTTCCCTGGGCAATGCTGCAGCAAAACCAACCAGAGTTCCTTGGACAGTTCCCTGGGCAAGGCTGCCCCCAAACCGACCCAACTCTTCACGCCGCAGAAAAGGGTTGTGCTCATGGCCAGAGCAGCCCCCCAGAATTCACCTAATTTCCTGCTGATGCTCAAGCAGGCAGTTGGCAGCTGGAGTTGCCCGGTGAAGGTTCAGGATGTCCATCAAGGAAAGAAAACAAGTATGGGATACTGAAAGACAGGAGTCTTTGTCTAAGAGCTCTGTTTGGAAGCAGAACCAGCCAGGGAAAAATTCCAAATGCTGGAGGGGGAACAATAGGACAAAGCCAGGATGCCTATCCCATGATGAAATTAGGGATTGCCTGCCTCCCATAATAGACCAGAACAGAGGGGATGCTGGTCATCAGGACCAAAGTTAAATAAAAAGCAACAGCCACCAATGGACAGCCCACGCAGTTCAGGACTGCCTCAGAGCAGTGCTGGCTTTGGGAACAAGAAGGGGACTGAAAGAACCCCACTAAATATGAGACCTCAAGGCCAGGAGCCAAAGGGATTTTTGTAAAGTGCTTTAGCCTCTTTAGATATCACAGAATTTTAAATTCTTCCCAACATGAAAAAAGAAAAAGAGAGACAAACTCCGATAGTAAAATCTAGCAGCTAAGAGCATAGGATATAGGTTCAGGCCAGTCTAGTTAAACTTTGAAAAGCAGATAATTTCATGGTCCTGGAAAGGCACTTCATGTCTGTGAGATGTAGGATCATTGCTTTTAAGATCGGAGTTGATACAGAATCTCTTTCATAGGATTGAAACATTAAAAATAAAAAAATCCCCAGGGCCTGATATATAGTGAAAATTCAGTAACTAGTCACTTAAAGGAAAACAATGTGTTTCCCAGCTTTGATTTAGCATTTCCCTTGGCAAAGGAGGGAGAAGATGGAGGAAAGGGGCTCTACTGTTGCTGTCAGAGGTTCTCATTTTAGGGAAAATCCTTGCTTTTAGCATTTCTCCTTCCTCATACTTTTTATGTTATTTAAAGAAATGAAGACTCTAGCAGGGTAGCTCAGTTGGTTAGAGCATCATCCAGATGTGCCAAGGTTGCAGGTTTGATCCCCAGTCAGGGAAAATCAACCAGTGATGGCATCAATAAGTGGAACAAAAAAATGGATATCTCTCTCTCTTTCCCTTGAATATCAATCAATAATTAAAAAAAAAAACAGAAATGGAGACTCTCCACCCTTTTGTTATATCCAAGGATTTCCTACAGCCAGAGATATTTAATATTCTTCTGTTGTTCAGGGCCAGGCTTCAAATTAGCATAGCTACACCTGGCTTTGGATCTGCAGACAAATTGCTACTTCATTATAGAACCAGTGAGAAGGATCCAATTTTTAAGGTTGTTAAACTTGCAAGGGCAACAGAGAACCAAATGAATGTATAATGAAGAATTACCTAACACAAGACGAAGCATCTTAGAGAAACACACACACACACACACACACACACACACACATGCGCTCTCTCTCTCTCTCTCTCTCTCTCTCTCTCTCTCTCTCTCTCTCTCTCCTCATGCCTGGAAAGACATTTTATGACAGTAGAAATAGTTGTGGAAAGATTACTCTATTTCAATATGATAAGCAAGACATAAAATGTTAGTAATTCCTTTGTTTTCCCCAAGGCAAGGGATGCCGGAAGTGAGCCACCATTTCATGAACTTTCCTGTGCACCTGTCACCTGTGCAGGCAAGCCGGCAAGTCGGAGACACAAACTCCCTTCGTTTCTGAATACCACTGACCTTGCTGTTACTGATAAACATCCACTCGAAAGATGTCTGGTTTTACAAGGCTCCAAAAACAATAGCCCAGTTGCCTGGGGAACCATGGATTCATGCAGGAGGCTTGCAGGGCCCACCTCCCTGGCCACCACTACAGGGATGGAAACTTAGTTGTCCTCAGCTTGTGACACACATGGATTCCTGAGCTATTCGGGGAAATCAGCAACCACTTTAGTGCCTTTATCTGAGGCAGGAAGAAGCCTGACATCCTCTACAGTCAATTGACTCCTGAGCAAAAGAATCCAGCTCTCATTTCTGTCCATTC
The DNA here is from genome assembly GCF_036850765.1 of Saccopteryx bilineata. Classification (NCBI taxonomy): domain Eukaryota; kingdom Metazoa; phylum Chordata; class Mammalia; order Chiroptera; family Emballonuridae; genus Saccopteryx; species Saccopteryx bilineata. Next base: position 243,298,311 of record NC_089491.1, read on the forward strand.
TCTCTCTTTTCCTCACCAGACTGCATGTACAGCTGTTCTTCTTCCAAAGCTCTGTGTAAAGGAGCCTTCAAATAGAACCCAAACACACCCCAGGGAGAGGAGGCTTAAATGTATGTATAAGAAAATACATACATTCTAAACAGCTGTTTCTGTAATGAAATGTAAAAAACAAACACACACACACAAAAAACTACACATGAATTCAGGACCCGGCAATTGCTATTTCTACATCCTGAATGGCTCCTTTCAGTGACCATATACCAGTAATTGTTTCCTCACATGCCTTGTGTCTCTCCTGACTGTAGTGTCCATGCAGTATTTTCCTAACACTTCCTATAAAAGGGCACACTTATTGCTTTCTGTCCCTCACTCTATTTTCATCATAGCACTCTGTTGGTATTTGTTTACCTGTTTATGTGCTCTGATACACACCCCAGCCTATAAGCTCCACGAAAGCAGAAATCCTGTCTGTCCAAATCATTTCTCATGTTCCAGGATCTAGACCTCTGCCTGTCTGCCATGTCATGGGTGCTCAATAAATAGTCCATCAGAAAGTATTAAGTAAACACATGAGTGAATTCGAATTCATAAATAAAAACAGATCCTGAATCTAATTCTAAATTAATACTAACCAAATCTGAGACCTCAAAGAATGACTTCATCTCTGTGGGTACTAACATTCTCAAGTGTAAAATGACATGCTGAGACAAGATAACTTACTGCTTTCTATTTCTAACTCTCCCTGACTCCCCTTGATATGAACAGGAGGCCGGAACCTCCAGCTGGGTTTCAGGTGACCTTGGGCAATGCTAGCTCTCCTCTACCATGCGGTCAGGGTGCAAACACAACACTCAGAGGAGCGTTCCATGGATGCCTGCTTGTAGACTAGCTCGATGGTGCCCTCTGGGTCTGTAGGAGAAAGAGGAATGAGCCTCCCTTAAAACGCCTTTGCAAAGTGATCACTATGAATCGAAACAAAGACTTAAAGCCCTCAAGTCTGAAGAAGCAGTGTTCTTTATTGGGTCCCACAGAGGAGAACGTCTATAGAAAGTTGTCTGAACTACATTTAAGAGTGGAAAAGTGTCTCCAGGGGAGGCAAGGAGACAACTTTGAGGCTTCTATGTGATATCTCTTGGTTAGGCACCAGCTTCCTCAGGCATCAGAACTAATCACAGCAGTTTCTGCTGCGCTCCTTTTAACGTCCCGAGGGGCCTTCCGTATTTCAGAGACCCCCAGAGGGAAGAGGAGCGCTAATGCACTGGAAATAGCTGTGCTTTTGACATGAAGCACACCAGCAAACAAGGCGAAGACAGATCACGCAGTCAAGCGCTGCCATCGCTTCGCGTGCATTTGAAGCGCTGTGCCCCGCGCTCATGGTTATGCAATGCAACAACTTGATATAGTGCCGCTGTCGCTGTACTAGAAATTGAAAGCGTTCTATTTCTACCTGTACGTACAGCAGGGAAAATCACTTCCAACTCATTGAGAGGCTTCAACAGCAAGAAAGATTGATCAAACCGATGAGGAGCCAATCTTTTTGCTGCCTACTGATGCCAGACACATAAACAAGGATGACTGCAAGTCACCCCACAGGTAGAGCCACGGCTGAGCCTGGGGAAGATGCAGGGCTTGGAGAGCTGTGGAGAGGGAAGGCCAGGAGAGGCCATTTGGAGGCAGAGGGCGACTTGGGGCCCCTGCCCTGCGTTTGCAAAGACAGAGGCCTCAGGTTAAGCCTGCTGCAGTTGAACTTGCCCTTGCTCAGGACCATGCAAGCTTAGGAGAAAGCAGTTTGGCATCAAGAGGGAACCAGAACATGGAGCTCCAGTTAGTGGAATTTGGAGAGACTCAAGAAGCTAGTGCTGAGTCTCATTAGTCTTGGGGACTCATGAAAAGAAATTTCTGAAATTCATCGTTACAAAGGACTAACAAATTCTAAGTCCTCTCCGATGAGGGTTGGAAAATGTCTAAAGATAGAAAGGAGCACCTTGCTCATGGGTGTAGTCACCTGTCTGTAATGACTCTGGCTCAAGGGCCCCTTGTGTTGTCCGCATTGCCTCCTACAGTAGCCCAGGTCAGCCTCATTCTCCCTTGAACTATGGGACCAGCAACTTGTCACCTTGACATCTACCCATGTCCCACCAAAGTGTCCTCACTAGATAAAAAATTAAATTTTGTTAATTAAAGTAATAGAAATCAATTACCCTTATCAGACCACATGGCCTATTGAAACAGAACCAAGCTGGAGAGAGCAGCTTCCCCCTGCCTGGGCTGCAGAGGGCTGTGGGCTCGGGCTCCTGGAGGGGTTTCCTGGCCTGGCAGTGGAAGGGTTTTCTCTCCCGCTGTTAAGAGCATGTTCTGAACTGTTAACAAGCAGGAAATTTACTTCCAAAAGATGAGCAGTAGAATTACATTTCACTAACATTTAAAGATTCAATTAATTTCTTTTTAGCTCTCTACCTAGCCTTATAATGGAGTTAACAAAAAACATTCATGTTTAAAATAAAACTCCATATCTCTACAAATAAAATAAAGAAGGATCAGTGCAGGGTGGTTCATAAGATTTTTTTCCCTCCTCTTCTCCTGCACTACGTCCCCTCAGAACAGCTTGAAAATTCATCACTTTTATTTTTTTTAAAAAAGTGCTGTAAATGCAAGGCTAGTCTCATCAGCAAAGCCCCTGCAGTTTCCCCGGTTTATTCCGAACTAATTGCCAAAGCAGCATGTGATGAAATGCCTAATAACCTTCACAATAAAAGATTAAACCTCATAAGAAAACACATTTAAAAGGTGAGCTGCAGCCTCTGACATTCCGCCTACTTGAGCAATGGCTCATGAATGCCCTCTCTATTAGTCAGGATCCTCAGGGCCACCAGCATACTCTTGATGTAGTCACACGAACACAATGGCAGCCCAGGTTCAGGGCTGGACTAAGGGACAGAACCTGGCAGTCCAGGTTATATTTTTTCTGCTGTGTCACTAAGGAAATGAATGAATCCACTGACGTCCCTCTGAGCTTGGTCCCCAATGCCAATTTCTGTCTTTGAGAAGGGGTGTATTACTGAACGAGATGCCCCTGGTACCCTACTCTTCCTTAGCCTAGTCCTGTACACCTGTTGTCCAGAAAAACCTTTCTCCCACCTGCTTTGAATATTTCACTCCACTACTTTTTCCTGACACCGTACCACAAATCCCAGTGCATTGTGATAGTCAAGAGCTTCTTTCCCTCCCCATCTCACAATACCACTACCCACATCTTCCACGACACTTCAGAAAATGTGCTGTTTAAAATGAGCAAACGCACCTTTTTCTTCTCAAATGTAGCATGCTAACCATAGCCTTAGACTGAGAAAACTCAAGAATCCTGAACTTCCTACTTCTTTTTGAAAACACCCTTCTACCTTTGAGAGTATCCAAAGGCAGACCTCCACATATCAGAATATATTGTAAGAAAAGGAGTTTTTCTGTCATTGCTTTAGTAACATATGGAAGACCTGCTAAGAGAAAAATAATGCTGCCTCCATTAGGAGTCACATGAAAGTCTCCGATCACATACCTCAGCACCTAGAGACTTGTGTTGTCTGCTCCTTGATTGCCTCCCTGGGAACTGTGAAACCTCTTGGCAGCTCTCAAAGAGATGCTGATAATAAGTGAGTGGGCTTTCCAAGCCCTGACCCCCACAGAGATCTCAGATCAGTTCTTACAACCTTATGTTCTTCCTTGCCATCACAGTCCGCGTAGCTTTCATTGTCCCTCTTAAGATGAATCTAGACAATTACATTGATCTCAAACAACATAAACAAGCCGGCTTTATATCAATCACAGAGCCCTGGAGTACCATTCTCATTCCTGGAAACAGCACAATGGCTAGAAGTGCTGCCATCGCATCAAAGGCATATCTCTTTTAAAGAATTGGGAATGTCTTGATGTGTAAGATTTCAGGGTAAGAAGAGAAGTTATAGGAAAGTATTTCCCACTGTTCAAAGGATATAAATAAAAATTACTTCAAAAGCAGGCAGTTACAATAGCAAAATGACTTGGTAAAAATCTAGATTAAGCTGTTTTAATCAAAGTTCTTTACTGTTTTTAATATTAGTTATATATCTCCAGGAGTAAATACAGAATGCTTATTCCCCAAATGTATTTATTTTGTCAACCATTCTCAGTAGCAGTAATGCTCTTGAATCCCCAGCCCAATCCTTTATTAAATGTGTTATCCTGGGGCCCTAGGCTGGTTGGCTCAGTGGAAGTCCTGGGTTCAATTCCTAGTCAAGGCACACAGGAGAAGTGCCCATCTGCTTCTCCACCCTTCCCCCTCTCCTTTCTCTCTATCTCTTCCCCTCCCGCAGCCAAGGCTCCACTGGAGCCAAGTTGTCCTGGGTGCTGAGGATGGCTCCATAGCCTCCACCTCAGGCACTAGAATGGCTCCAGTTGCAACAGAGAAATGCCCCAGATGGGCAGAGCATCACCCCCTAGTGGGCATGCTGGGTGAATCCTGCTTGAGGGCATGCCGAAGCCTGTCTCTCTGCCTCCCTGCTTCTCACTTCGGAAAAATACAAAAATAATATAAAATGAAATTTAAAAATTTTAAAATGTGTTATCTCCTTCTCAGAATCATGGCTGGGTTCATCATTGCTTTTCCCTTGCTTGCCCCAGCTGTGAGAGACCTTACGGCTTGTGTTACCTACAACAGTGTTCTTTGTTGCATTGAGCAACAATGTTCTTTGTAACTTCCTTCTTGTACTTTCAGATTTATCTTTCAGGGCCATACCGAGCAAACCTAATCAATCTTCAATAACAACAACAAAAAAATTCTCATGGTTCTTCTAATTATGTCATTCAGGCTAAAACCCAGTCAAAACCTCAACGATTACTCTGATAACATTTCACATTCTACCATCAGCCTGGACTCTCTGGCTTATTTCTCTTCAGTTACCAATATATTTCATAAAGCACTGTGGCCACAGTGAACACAGACACTCTGGGTCTAGTCAAACCAATATCAACTAAACCAAGGCTATCACTTGTTTGTTAGCTCTGAACCAACATAACAATAAGAAGTCAGGAGATTTTATTAGGATAATCTAGAATTTTATCTACTTTAAAGTAGTTCTTGTTTCAAAGATTTTATGAGAATGAGGACCTAAGTATTAAGACCCTGGATAAATTGGTATAGATCCTATCAGAACCAGACTGTTCAGTTCCCCCTAGCTCTATTGGACTTTAGTTGTCAATGCTACCATTGTCATGGGCAAAAAGTCAAGAGTCCCCAATGGGAGTTGACAGGTCTGGCTCAGGTTGACTCCTCCTCCACCCTTTAGCAGGTACACCATCCTTGAATGACAAACAGGATGTTCAAGAGTCAGCCAAATTCTTACTGAAAAAAAAAGTCTCAGCAAGTGGGAGGCAATTGCTATTATTTTCCTGTGTGCCTCTTGCTTCCAAAAGCAGAAGAGAGAACAGAGGCCAATATTTAGAGATATGAATGGTCCTAGAGGACTGCCGAAGAATAGAAATGCAAATGCAATTTTTGAAATGCACCCTACTGAATAATTTACTGAAAATATGAAGCATATGGAGGAAATGCAGCCACCAGAGTATCTAGTCTCTGCAGGACCACATCAGCTTTTAGCAGGGCCAGCATGGTCGAGATAGATACTTTAGCCATAACCATTTGCAAATTCGCTTTAAAGAAAATTAAAAACAAAATGGCAGCAGTGGAAGAACACAGACTGTACATCAGAAAAACCCAGTTTCAAGTCAGTGTTTTGCTACTTACTGGCTGCATGAGCTTTGGTAATTCACTTAACCACTTTAAAAACTCATGTATAAAATAGAATAAAATAACTCATGTATAAAATCAAAGTTCTGAGCGAGGTCCTAGTTGTGGTCTTCATGGTGCAGATCTCCTATAATTTATAATTTATTTTAATATGCCCCACAGAAGCCTTTCTTTCCTGACTTCCGGCAGTCACTCCAAAAAGAATGGCTTCCCATTATTTTAAAAGGATAGTGACGTGCATAGTATTTGAGGTGGGGGTGAGTGAGAGGATAAACTTAAAAGTCCTGCATGAGATTGATCACAAAAGTTGTGTTTTTTTGTTTTGTTTATTTTTTACTGTTGTTGCCAGAGAATTGCTTGCATCATTTTGTTTGTTCTTCAGAACATAGTACCTTAGCTTCCGTTTTAAGCCCCCTGGAAAGTTCCCATGGCCACAGAATGACATGTTGCTGCTGTAGCTCTCCCTGGCTGCTCTCAGTATCCGCGTTCCCCACCTCAGCTGCAATAATTCTCTTGGGAGCTGCACCTAATTTGCTCTGACATTCAAGAATTATAAAGATAGCTTTATGGAGGCCATTAAAACTGCTAATATTTCTTTGGACACAGCCTCTGAAGACCATAGAACCAACTGAACTCCAAATTGAGATTTGGTCATTGAAAACCAAATGTAGGCTTAGCTTAAGAGCAGAAAAACAATATGAAGATAGTCAAATGCTCTCATGAAAATCTTCTCTACAGCAAATACATGACTCACTATCTACTGAGGCACGTGGGTTGTCCTCTGAAATTAAGGTTAAAGGTGGAAACCAGGGGCTTCTAGTAGGTGAAGAGCTTGTCTGAATTTGGACACAGCAATAAGCTAGTGATTTCAATTCCAAACAAGCAGAGAGGTTATCTTGATCAGAAAAGAAAAGCTCCTGCTAGCCAGATTCCCCTTTGCCTGATAGAGCTAGAGTTGCATGTCATTCACTTTAACACTAAATGCACTTGGGGGTGAAATTCAGGATACGACAAGAAAAAATGGTTCTCAAATCACCTGAATGAGTTGAGTCCCAGGATGTGTGGGTGTCCATAAAAGACAATGGTGGGCTGAGATAAAAGGCAGAAAGAGAAGAACACTGAAAAATCCTGTGTAGGACAGGACCATCTTTATTAAAAGTCAAACATGTAGAGCTTAATAATATACAAATAATTGTTGTCCCATCACATTGCTCCCAATAGCCAGTGAGTTGTACCCATGTTCTTTTGCTCACCGGGCAAAGGCTGTTTTGTTTTCTTGTTTTTGTTTGTTTTTTGTCTTCTTCTGGGAGGGAGAAAGCACTCAGGGCATGATGAGCCATAGAATTCGTCTTCTTTGATTAGTCACTTTGACTAAAGTCTCTATTATTGAAATGCATGTGCTCAATGACCATTCACAAAAGGTTCCATGATTATGATGAATAAGACCTACTGCAAATGAAAGCCATTGATTCGCCAGATCCTAAATGCCAGTTGAATCTCATCTAGCATATCTCAGCTGGAGCTGCTCACAGGCAAGAATAATCTCCCACAGCCCCTAGTATGATGCTTTGCAAAGAGCAGATTCCAAGTCACTGTTTGATAGAAGAATGTTTTCTTTTTCTTTTTTTTAAGTGAGAGGAGGGAAGATAATAAGAAAGATTCCCACATGTGCCCTGACCGGGATCCACCCAGCAACACCATCTGGGAATGATGTTCAAATCAACAGAGCTATTTTTAGCACCTGGGGCTGACACACTTGGACCAACCAAGCCATCCTCAGCACCCAAGGCAAATGCTCAAACCAACTGAGCCACTGGCCTGGGAAGAGGGAGAGAGGCAGAAGTTACTTTTCCTGTGTGCCGTGACAAGGAATCAAACCAGGGACGTCCATACACTGAGGCAATTCTCTCTCCATTGAGCCACCAGCCAAGGGTCTAGGAGACTGCTTTCATAAATGAAGGGAGGTGTTTAATAATATAATCTATAAAGTGACCATAGGGAAGTTAGAGGGAGTGCTCAACCTGCTGGAGAGGGTCTGCTTCCCCCAGTCCCTCACTGCTACTACTGAGAGAAGCCTTTCACAGATAGATGAGCACCCAGCTTCTGAAGGGCCTTAGAACTTTATTATCAAATTCTAAGAGTCCATGGGTTATTTGCAGCATTAATTGCAATAAAAGTCAGTAGAAAATTCTGTATTAAAATCTGATCTGTGTGTGCTCCCAAATATAAGAATTACAAATTTATTCTGGTTAGTACAAAAGTCCTAACAGAAGGGCATGATAAGTCAAACCATGGTGACAAGTATACCAGGTGGGACAAATTCAATCCATGTTTAAACCATAATTATCAAAGCACTCACTGTAAGCTAGAGAAGCTGAATGCAAAAATAAAGAAGACAGAGCCTTGACAGTCAAAGAATTCATAAGCTAGTGGGAGAGAATCCGCACCAAGAGCTGAGACACAGGGAGCAGAGGACACTAAAGGAGTAGACCTTGGAGGAAAAGGGCTTGAGTTTGCTTCCCAAGCTGCGTGCCTCAGTAACTCAGAGGCTGCCAAGTGACCTGGCTTCTCTAGGTCTGACTTTCTGACACCTAAACTAGCATTAACTGTATCCACTTCGCACTTGATGTATATTAAGCCTTAAAGCAGTGCATGTACGTGGTAACAGCTAAATAAATCCAAGCTCTTACTTTTACGAGAGGATAAAGAGGTAACAGAAGGGCAAAATGAAGAGAGCATTTCCCTTAGCCAAATCTGACTACACATTTTACAGCTCCTTCTAGACTATCAACTGGAAATTAACACCATTATATCTGTAAATTGTTATAACTGTGTGATTATTAACTATTTACTTGGCTGTCCTTAGTTTGGAGGAAAATTTTAACTTTTAATGTGCTTATGTAGCATTGTGTTAATTCCCATCTTTTGCTTTAGTTCTGAAGAAAAAACTCCCGATATTGCAGCAAAAGTTACCAGAACCGGGAGGTTCAGTTTCCAAAAATGTAAATGGCAGCAAGAAGTATAGGCAAAGAGAACTCATCACAGGATGGACTCTGAGCTGGTTCTACCCTGTGTGAGAATATTCTATACTATTAATGATCAGTGGTGCCACCATAACACACCAGTAATCCCTTCTTATTCAGGATGCAGACCCCTACCTTTATGATCTCACACAATCAGTGTAAGATGTTGGGCAACCATGAGCATGTTGCCCTTTTCTCCTATAGATTTGTGCAGTCTGTGGCCACCTTCCCCTTGGAAGATTTCCTTTCTGAAGGTAAGGTGTGAGACAGGAAGAACACAGCTGTGCTTTCAGATCCCAGATGGAAATAGTGGAACATGCTAAGCAGTCAAAAAAAATTTTTTTTTTTTACTTTTGCACAGAGTACACTTTCTCTGTGCTATCAAAGAAATATAGCATGAGGTCGCTGGTTCAAAACCCTGGGCTTTCCCAGTCAAGGCACAAATGGGAGTTGATGCTTCCTGCTCCTTCCCCCCTTCACTCCCTCTGTCTCTCTTCTCTAAAATGAATAAATAAAAATAAATTTAAAAAAAGAAAAGAAATATAGCAGTGTTTCTGCATAAAACCTATGTCTTTCCTATATACTAGTCTTCTTTTAAGAAACAACGTAAATTTTATTTTTTATTTTTCAATTACAGTTGGCATTTAATATTAGTTTATATTAGTTTCAGGTGTGGTCAGATATTTAAATAATCTACACAGTGATTCATCCCTATTTCCTTGAAACATTACTAGTCCCCAAATGGTGGGTTAGACACACGTGGGCTGACTGGTCTACCTGGTTCTGAAGCAGAAGTGAAGCAGTTAATATTATTGCAAGCATGCAGCAGAGCCCATGGAATCTTGCTATCCTTTCAATTCTACGACTATCTGGAGAGAAAAGCCAACCCTGCTTTTTTGATAGCTTAGTTGCTTTTATTCCCTCTCACTCATTGCAGTAGTGACACTAAAAGGAACAGCCTCCTCCTCTATGGAACCAACTGCATTGGAATTCTACTAAATGGCACTAAATGTTTTCAAAATCAAAGGGAGAATGTAATTTAAGTGCCACTCGGATCTTCCCACGATTTCACTGTACCCACATGCTAGAAACTGCTTGGTGACAGGTCTATAGTTTAGGGTAACACACAGTGGGGGGAAAATGATGGTCTTTCAACTGTGTATTTCAGAAAATTGACAATTTTTATAGCATACTTCTAATGGAGAATCATCCCGAGTCCCTCCCCTTAAGTTAAAAACATCGGCGGAATGTGAGAAAGCAAGGTGTTCGTCAAGAAATTAGCATCTATCTTCTTTCCAGAAATGGAAACTCACATGTGAAGGTAGAACAGATAATAGCATGGTAGTATTACCATGCCATAATGAGAGCTGAGTTAAGAAATTTCTTAGAGGGATGGGGAGAAAATCACAATCTCCTCCCCAAACTACTGTTTTCATATGAAATATCACATACTTCATGCATCATGGGGGGCCTAGAGTCCCGTTATTCTAAATTAAGAAGAACCAAGCAAATCAATCTAGATTAAAAGGGAATTACCAAAAAGTAATTAATAAATAAACATTCAATTAGCATCTATTATATATCAGACATACCCATTTGATAGCAGTATGTCTTCTGTCTGGGAACTCACATGTTAGTGAAAAAGTCCAATATACAAATGAATACACACAGCTCAATTTAGAATGGCACAGGAAGTGACATAAAGGTATCCATCATGGAGAGCTGGGGTAGATCAATGAAGAAAGGTGAAAGAATTATAAAAGCCTATAAGTAAGAACTGGTATATTAATATAATCATTGTGTCTTCATCCCCATAAAATTGAAATAAATAAAAATCTCTCTGGTTAATAGATGAAATAACTTTCTGATAGTAAAAGGTGTTAAAAAATGAAATGAGTTACAGAAGTACCACAAAATTGGCTTTCCCTTGTTTGTTGTGGTCATTTTAGGAACAGCAAATGGTCCTTAAAGTTTTGTCAATATCTAGCTTTTGTGGTATGGGACTAAGTGTAATTAGAAGTGGATTGAGGAAGTTGTTGTCTATGATCTTCACCTCTCTCCTTTCTCACCTCCCATTCCCTTCTCAGCCCACTACAATTGAGCTTTCAAATCCATCCATTCCAACAAAACAGCTGTTATCAAGGTCATCAACTACTCTACTTATCAAATTGCCAAAGTCAGTTCACTTTTCCCATTGTGTTTCTCTCTTCTTGGCAGCATTTAAAGAAAAACTTTCCTCTTTAAGCTTCTGTGATATTTCACTCTCCTGTTGATTTGTTCATTCACTTTTTATCCACTAGTTGCTCCTACTTGACCAGCTGTTACTGTCCTTCTCTCCCTGACATCTAAAAGGTGTGCCTGGAGTTTCGTCTTTATTCCTCAACTCTCCTGTCTTCATACTCTCTCCTAGAATAGTCTCATGCAATCTCATAGTTTTGAATGCCATCTATATCCTGGTTATTCCTAAACCTGTATCCTCAGTGATAGAATGAACCCTTAGAATTAGTTCATTATTCAGAGAATAAAAATCATACATCTAACTATCTACTTAAATGAACGAGATCCTTAAACTTAACACACATACAAAATGGAATTTCATACATGTCATGTTCCCATCCTCCATCATACATTCTTTTCCTTAAAAAATGGGGAACCTCTGTACAAGTAAGGATTCTGACTCATTCATTCTTCTTTTTCAATTTTTTTTAAAACTAAGTTTTATTTATTGATTTCAGAGAAAGAGGAAGGGGGAAAGAAAGAGAGAGAGAGAGAGAGGAACATTTAGTTTTTCTTTATGTGTCCTGACTGGGGATGGAACTAGCAAACTTTGAGCTTCAAAACTATGCTCTAACCAACTTAGTTATCTGGCCAGGGCCATTGTTATATTCTTAATATTCTGATGGCATAATAGATAATCAAAAATTATTGAATGAATTAACAAGTTTATGAATAAATGGATAAATGAGGTTTCCCTGAACACTATTAAAGTGAGAGCTGGGAAGAGGCACTTTACTTTTCTATTTCCCAAAAGAAACATTCCCAAGAGCTTAGACAGATATCAGAAAAGCAATGGAGTTGGAATCAGTGAATCTAGGTTCACCTCACACTATTTGATTCTACGAAACTATGGCTTTAGTTTCCTCATTTATTAAATGAGAATAATAATCCTTACAGTTATCATGAAGATGAATTAATTATTGCCACAGTTCTAAGTTATAATAGGCACTCAGTGTTTTTTGTCTTATTTATGGGCTGTATGTCTAAATAGCTATTCCTGTACTAAAATGTTTCTAAAGATGAGGCTTCATCCTCTGCCCTAGAATCTGCTTCACAGTCATCACATATCCAAAGGATTCTGGTTCCTTACTGTCAGCCCCTCTTTGGGCAGTTCTCATTAGGGATGGAAGCGAGCATCTGGCTTGAACGAATATTTTAAGTGCTTAGTCTCTATGATGATGGGGGCTGCAAAAACAGATGATGGGGAAGATAGCAGTCTGTGCAAATCCTCTAGTCCCTTCTCTCTGAGGAAATCAGTGAGCTAACTGTCATCTGCTCTGCCACCATCATCTAACTGGTAAGATCCACACTTGGCAAGCAGGAGCCTGTTCTCTGCTTCCAGCCACTCTACCACCAAGCCAGATTCTTTCTGCATTGACTTTATCCTAGGACATAAAAGGGATACAAACTTTGGGTAATACAGTAAAACAAAATTAAAGGCTTTATGCCTGTTGTTCTCTTAATTTTCCAGGATGGAACCTGAGAAAGGCTCATGCTAGAAGTAGCTTACCTTTCCAGTGGGCATGCTAACTTAAGTGACACCCTCCACCTCTTTCCCACCAAAGAAATATATATATCTTTTATTACATTCCAGCCCATTTTCTGTAAGCTGTGGAAGCAAATTTTCTCCCTTTTCCCACCACAAATTATAACCAAAGCCTCTCTCTCTCTTGCAGCCCCAAACCCATTTTCAACTCTGTGGCTACTTCATCTTTCTAGTGTTTAAGATTTAGATCTGCAGAACTCATAGGCCATTGTCTCAATATTTAAGTACAGTAGCTATATGTGTCCTGTTTGTGCTGCTGCCACTCAGTGACTAGAAGATGATGATGGTGGTGGTGGTGGTGATACCAGTGACAATGACAATGTGGTGGTGGCAGCAGCTGTATTGACAATAAAGGGAAAAAGAAAAAAGAACATAAAAGAATGCTTATTATAAAATTGTAATCTTATAATAACCCTATAAGGAAGGTAATATTATCTCCATTTTTGCAAACACAATAGAGAGAGGCACAGAGATATTCTATAACTTACTTGGCTAGCAAGCAGCAGAAGTGAATTCTAGTTCTACTGGATTCCAATACATGCAGTCTAATTCTAGGTTACCAGCTCTTGACTAACAGACAATTTTATTAATTTTGATTGACTTTTAGAAGTACTCCTATTTTCCCATTTGTTAACTGGGAATATTAATAATTGTCATTACCTATTTGCAATATTTTTTTCTGTGTATTGAATATTTTGAGAGCAATGAAAGGAAGCTGCATAGTAAGTAGTGAAATGCTATTAGAGTTCAACATACTCTTCTAAATCTAAGATCAGTGATTATAGAGTAAGACAATATTTATACATATCGAAGAAAATGTACTCAATTCAAAAAGTTGGCACTGAGGCTTCTTTCTGGTCAAGATGGCAGCATGGGTAAAAGTGGTACTGGCATCAAAATTGCAATGAAACTACAGAACAACCACCTGAAATCCAGCTGAGTGGAAGTCCTACAACCAAGAGTATAAAGAAGCAGCCACCTGGAGACTGGTAGGAGGGGTGGAAATATGGAACTGACTGGTCCCACATCCACATGTGGTGGTTTAAAATTGGGTAGGATACCTTGGCTGCAGAGGTTCCACTGAGAAGTGAGGGGGTCTCAGTCTCACACCAGGCCCCCCAGTCCAGGGTTCCAGAGCCAGGAAGAGAAGTCCCTATAACTTCTGGCTGCAAAAGCCAACTGGGCTTGTGGCTGAGTGAGACAGGGGGCTGCGGGAGTCCCAGGCATTCCTCTTAAAGGGCCTATGTGTGGACTTAACTGGACACTCTCCCTCAGGGATGCAGCACTGGGACAGCAGTTCAAAAAACATCTAGGACATATGGAGGGGAACTCTGACATCAGGTGGGAGGTAGAGGAGCACCTTTCTCACAGACAGAGGTGTTGGCAGAGGCCATTTTTTCTTTCCGAGCCCTCCCCCACAGTGCTAGCAGGTGAGCACTGTATCTGAGTCTCCAACAACCTGGTTATCACTGTTTGCCCCACCCTGGTGATATTGGGATACCCTGCCCTACCAACTTGAAGGCCCAGTCAAGGCTTTTCCAGGGGTTTTTCCATGTAAATTGCCTGTCTTGGCTCATGCTTCTCAAACAAGCAGCATCTGGCCTCAGGGTACCCAGTGTGTCCCATATCTCTCACTAAGCAGCCCCAGGCCTGGCACTAGCAGCAGCTGGCCTTGGTTCTCAGCTTGGCTCTTTCTGGATACCTCCAAGCCCAGCAAAAGTAGCAGCCATCTGTACATAGCTTTGTAGCTCATGCTGGGTGGCCCCAGGCACAATCTGATCTTGGCCTGTACCTCCAGGGAGGCCCCAGAGCCAGTGCACCCAGTTAACAGCTTCAAACCATGTTGAAGCAACATCTAGCTACCTCCACAAGCAACACACTCAGGGGGCAGAATCAGGTGATGCCAGAGCCTCACTGAAGCTAAAGTCCTGCTCTGTGGGGTGTGTCCCTAAACAGCTAATCCTTCATGGAGTAACAGCCAGTCCTTGCAGCCGACTGGCCAGAGAGTAAATCCTTCCCATTGATGTGCCAGCAGCAATCAAGGCTCAACTACAGTAGAAGGGTATACCCAGCCCACAAGGGGGCTGGAATATCAGCTCTGGTGAATAAAGAGGCTCTGCCACTGGACCATACAGGACACCTATTATTACATTAGACCATTAAACCAAGCCTGGGAGACACAGCAGCTCTACCTAATAAATAGAAACAAACACAGAGAGCCTGCCAAAATAAGGATACAAAGAACAATGTCTCAAATAAAAGAACAGAACAACCTCTCAAAACATAACTAAACAGAAAAGAGACAAGCAATCTACTAGATGCAGAGTTCAAAATGCTAGTTATAAAGATACTAAATGAACTTAGAAAAAGAGTAGATGAACTCAGAGAGAAGCTCAACAGCATAAAATGGACATAAAAACCATAAAAAAGAATCAGTCGGAAATGAAAGATATACTAACTAAATAAAAAAACAATTTACAGGGAATCAACAGTAAAGTAGATAAAGCCAAGAATCAAAACAGCAATTTGGAATATAAGAAAGCAAAAACATCAAGTGAGAATATCAGAAAGAAAAAAAAAAAGAATCCAAAAGAAATGAAGATAGTGTAAGAAGCTTTGGGACATCTTCAAGTGCACCAATATTTGCATCATGGGGGTGCCAGAAGGACAAGAGAGCAGTAAGAAATTAAAAACATATTTGAAAAAAATGACAGATGACTTTTCTAACCTAGTAAAGAAAATAGACACACAAGTCCAGGAAGTACAGAGAATTCCAAATAAGATGAACCCAAAGAGGCCTACACCAAGACACATCATAACTAACATGCCAAAGGTTAAAGACAAAGAAAGAATCTTAAAAGTAGCAAGGCAAAAGCAGTGAGTTACTTACAAGGGAGCTCCTATAGGAGTATCAGCTGATTTTTCAACAGAAACTTCGCAGGCCAGAAGGGATTGGCAAGAAATATTCAAACTGATGAAAATCAAGTACCTACAGCCAATATTACTCTATCCTAAAAAAAAACTATCATTTAGAATTAAAGGACATATAGCCTCCCCAACAAGAAAGAGCTAAAGGAGTTCACCCAAATAAATCAGTACAGGTATTACATAAAATATTAAAGAGTATTCTTTGAGAAGAAGAAAAAAATAAAAATTTCAAACAAAATGGTAATAAATGCATATCTGTCAACAGTTGAATCTAAAAAACAAAATAAATAAACAAACATAACACAAAGAGACTCATAGACACAGAAAACAATTTGATGGCTGCCAGAGGGAAGGGCGGTCCGGGGGACAGGTGAGAATATTAATGGGTTTAAAAAGTACAAATTGGTAATTACAGAACAGTTATGAAAATGTGAAGTAAAGTATAGGAAATATAGTCAATCATATTCTAATAACAATGGTGTTAGATGGGTACAAGATTTATTGGGATGATCACTTAGTCATATAATGTCTAATCATTGTGGTATACAACTGAAACTAACATAATATTATATGTCACTGTAATTAAAAAGTTTTTAAATTATATTTTAAAAGTTGGCATTGCAAATGCCTTAGCAATAATAATGACATGACATGCATGCACAATGTGGAGTTCTAGAAAAATAACTTCTCAAAATAACCTGTTAAAAAAGTAAACTTTTAGGCATTCTTGAAGAGAACAAGAAATAATTCCAAGTGAGTTAGAAAAGGACAGAATGAGCGGAGATGAGAAAAAAAAAATGTCTAGCTACCAAATTGTACAAATATCTTACCAGTATCTTGGTTCCACTTACCTGTAAAGGAAAGGTTATAAGGTTTACCCTGCCTAACAAAGGTAATAAGTGCTTAACACAAGGTTAAAGGCTTTGAGTTAACTCACTGAGAGGATTTTGAAGTCAATGCCAATGACTTTTTAAATGAGGTCTAATAGCAGCTGCCCACATGGAATAGATTTGGAAGCCTCAGTCCATTTTCTAATTGACCAAACAAAATGAGGTCTCTGAGGCAGCTCGTCCTTCCAGCATTTCCTGTTTCTCTGTTCCATGGTAACTGTTAATAGAGCTGACCATTTTAACAACATGTTCTGAGCCATATTCAAGTCCACCAGGCAGAAAGCAGAGAGCGCTGGATTAGGAGTCAGGCATCCAGAATTCTAAATTCAAGTCATCCATGAACTAAATTTGTGCCCATAAACTAGAGTTATAGAAATACGGAACTGGAAAGAAACTTCTAGGCCCGCTATTTTCAACCTGTTTTCATCCCATGGCACATATAAAATACTTACTAAAATTCCATGGCAAGACAAAAAATATACTTTTTGCCAATTTGACCCCAAAAAATTAGGTATAATTTTGATTCATTCACACCAGACACATATTGTGGTGTTAGCTGTTGTCTTTTTTTATTTGACAATCTAAGGGAAAAGAGGTCAGTGCCTCTGATTAAATAGTCAGGTATTGCATGTTTTAAAAATGTTTGCAGTGCACCAGTGTACTGGGGCACACCATTTGGAAAAAAGCTAGCACTTAAGTGAAGGCGCTGAGATTCTGGGAAGTATTTAGCCTAGGGACTTCTGGACCAGTAAGACACGGCTGGTTTTGGAACATCAGGCCTCCTGACCCTCAGCCTATGGCTCCTGCGGTCACACTACATGATGTCAATATTTATTCCTAGCTTTACTACTTTAAGAAATATTCGAAGTAGTTCAATATACCTCCTAAAAAGAAGATGGCAGCTGATAAAATAACCTTAAGTGGCCACCTTTTCTCTCACTTAGAATAGATTTCAATCTAATTTAGTACAGGTTCCTAAGGGTTATAGAAAAAGGCAGTTATAGTGAGTGAGGTCTACAACTTACAGAACCCCTGGTTGTGCAGATGGGTCCTATTACTAATGGCCATGTAAACCATCTCTCTTTTTCTCTCAGTATTAGGAAAAGGGCCAAAGGGATTTAAATAGAATGGGCATTCAGTAGAACCTAGTTGATTTTGCTAGTAGGTAAAGAAAACCTCTGAAGACTTCCAAAATATGGTGAGGGGAGGGTTCAAGTGTAGAACCTGGCAAAAAACAAGCTATTACTAATGACAGAATTGATTAATGGCAATCTAGAACTTTTCCTTTCACCAAGAACATAAAAACATTTTATAGCATGATTCTATAGGGAACCGTCTCCTCTATAACACCATTGGTAAGTTTATTAAGAAACAGAATTGGACCCCTTTTAAATGCCAGGGACGGGGCATATATGTAAAAGGTGTTTGGTATTTTGTGGTTACGTTCAATAGTTTATACTCTAAGCTACTAAGTCTCCAAATCTTAATAAAGAGTTGTGTTTCAACAGGATTTCATCACACATTTAAACAAAAAAATAGAATGAAATGACTCTGCATGATCACTTTTCTACATCCAGGTTTAGCCCTGCCTCTCCATCCCTCTGATAAAGTGAGGAAGGAGATGTCAGTGGGTTTCCAGGGTACTTGTCACCCTATAAACACAGGGTCCCATCAGCTTCTGTTTCTCCTCTGTAGATTTTTTTTTCTTGTTTAACTTGAACCAATTAAGCCTTGCTATTATTAATTGTCAAACCAGCACTTTTAGACTTGAGAAAACCCATCTGGCAATCACCTTTAAATTAGCCTTCAACCCCTCCAAATAGCTTTAATTAAAGCCACAACTGGCATGGAATCTGTCCAGGTTTTGTATGTGGTTACAAATTCATAGTGTCATGGGTATGACAGGGACAGGAGAGCTATGAATTCTGGAACCACAAGGTCTCATCCAGGTCATGTTCAGATTTTTAAAAAAAATAAATATCCGTGCAAACAGTTTGCTGGCCAGGCTTGGCAGATAGTTAGCTTATCTCTAAAGGCCTCCCTATAAAAGAAGTCAATGAACTTCCTTAGAATCTTAGGAGCTGGCTCTATTAAAACTAACTAGCTAAACCCACTCAAGACAAAGAACACTATATGACTATATATAGAGATATGTTGAACAATGTAGGTGATACACTTGAATTGCCATTTGATAGTCTGCTCTAGTAAAGGTTCTATGCATGGCCATTCCTTACAGTGCTGCGAGAACTAGCTCAGACTCAAAGACCTTAAATAACTAAGTCATATGCCAGACACTACTCCAAAAAGGCCATCCCTAAGAAAACAACCATCTCACATGGGTCCTGTAGGAGAGACACTAACTTAATAAGGAAGATGCTCTGATGTAGGCTTTGATCTGGATACACATTGGTTTTCCTTTTTAGTAGTGGTCTGCCTCCAGTAAAGTTACTTAATGCCTCTCAGACTTGTTTGCCCAGCTATAAAATCTGGACAACAAACCTTGTGTCTCCATAGGGTTGTGGTGAGAACGAATGGAAATGTGGAAAGTCCACAGTAGACGCCTGGAATAAGTTAGTGGATGAAAAGCTGAAGCTTTTTAAAGAAAGGTGTGTGGTGTTTGGGAGAGGCTCCCCTGTCATGTCAGCTCATGACATCTGGTCATCACCCACATTCTTAAGGACACCATTGGATCTGCCCCTCAGTCCTTACAGTACCCCCTGCAAATTTCTTATCAAATCTAACATTCAATCTTATAATTTATTCTTTGATAAAAAGACTGAGAAGAATTTAAAAGGGCCCATAACTGTTCTGCAAATCAAAATGTGTCCACCACTTAATCATCTTCCGTGTTAATTCTGAGGAAAAAAAATAATTCCCACTTAAAAAAAAACATTCTGTATTAATAAACATTAATCCCACACCTTCCTTTCTCCTGATCTTCTTCCATCAAACCTAGTGATTTTTTTGGAATCTTTTTCCCCCAATTACAAACATGCTTAAATCCCCTCAAAATAATAAGCAATCAAAATCAAACCTCTTCTCTAAATTGCCTTCTCTTCATTTACCATCCCTTCGCTGCCAACTTTTTGGGGAAAAGATCTGCGCTAAGGCGACTTCTGGTCAAGATGGGTGGACTAGGTAAACCCTGGGTCACAGCTTCCCGAGGCTACGTCGGAATTACAACTCAAATACAGAACAACTGCTCTCGAGCACTGCCTGAAATTTAGCTGAACAGAAACCTTATAACTAGGTATATACGGAAGCCACAGCAAGACAGGTAGAAAAGGCAGAGACACGAACTGGACTGGTCCTACCCTGTGCATTTTAGTAAAAAATCAGGAGGGCTATCTCAGCTGCAGAGATCTCCCCTGATGAGCAGAATATCCCAGCACCATCCAGGCTCCCCATCCCAGTGTTACAGGGTGTGAGGGGAAGAAATGTCCCCACAACTTCTGCCTGTAAAACCAGCAGGGGTTGTGCCTGAGTGAGTCTCAAGGCTTCCCCAGAGCAAGGTGTCACCCTTAAAAGGCCATTGTATGGAGTTACTCACTGACAGACTTATTCACTCTGAGCTCCCATACTGAAACAGCAGCTCAAAATGCTCCAGGGACATATAGGGAGGAACTGAGTTGTCTGGATTTAAGATGAAGGCTGGAGGGGCTTCGTTCTGCCAGACAAAAGTGCTGGTAAGATGGCATTGTTTCTTTGATTAGCCCTTCCCCAACATGGCCTACAAGTATGGGAAGGTTCCAAGTCTGACCTGGCTAATAATACCCTTCACCCTGCCCTGGTGATTTTTCTGAGATTCTCACCCACTCAACTTCTGGGCTCGCCCAAGCCACTCTTAGTGGCTTTTCTATACAAAGAGCCTATTTCTAAAATAGACTTTAAAACATGAGACTGAGAAGGACCCCTCACTCTCTTTTCAAGCTGGACTTGTTGGTACCCGTGCCTGTGGCTGCAGAACTCAAGCATGACATTCCCGCAGTCAGGGAAAGCTTTTCATTCTCTCTCAAACTTGTTCACATTTGTTAGGATTCCACATAACAACTGATATTTGCTTGGAAGTTAACTCCCACAAGGTGGTGACTGATGACTATATCTGGTTAATCATGATATTAGCTGTGTTTACTTTATAGCCACCACAGGTCAGACACTCTGTTGGGGACATCTCAATTAATACTTGCAAGCAACCCATCAGGTAGAGTGATTAAAGTCCCCACCTTCGTACTGCAGAGGAGAATTCAAAGGCTCAAATACGTTAACTAAGGTCCAGAGATTGCATTGCCAGTAAGTAAAGTAGCATAGACAAGCCCAGGCCCTCAGATGCCCATGCCCTTTCATACATTTGTATTGTAGGTAGTTGTTTATGAATGTCTCTTCCACTTAAATGTAAACTCCTTCTTTGTGGACCATATTTAATTTATTTTGTGATTTTCAGAATTTACCAGAGTGGTGACATAATAATCACTTGCCAATACAATTAAAACTTTAAGAATGAAAACCAGGGGGAAAACTCAAGAGTCTTTTTCCATGAAAAAAACTTTCCATTTGCTCATTTTCCATTTATTTACTGATGTCTGTATCTATTTGTTCCACTAAATTGTGTGAACCCAGGATGTAACATTGGGTGATTATACAATGGAAAATGCAAAGATTAACACAATGAGCACTTATCCCAAGATATTTAAAATCTAGTTGAAGAGGAAAGATAGGAGTTAACATTTAGTCATTATCCATAAGGTACCAGGTACTGTGCTAGTAACTTCACATCTATTCTCTTATTTCATTACCCATCAGGATGGATTATCAATACCAGGCAACTGAATCTCAAATAAGGTAAATATATTTCATTACAGCACATGGTAAATAAGTAGCAGAGCTGAGATTCTATATATGGCCAACTCCATAATCTCCTTTTTTCTACTACATCAATCTGGGGCTTAATACTATAATGACCTACACAATTGTAACAGAAGTCACAGTGAAGTGCTTGCACGAGGTTCCATGTGATTCCTCTCCCTGGAAGGCAGGCAGAGGCTTCACAAAAAGCACACAAATGAAGGACTTAGGAATGAAGGCAGTTTTAGTGTTGAGCATAGATGCAGAGAGAAGGCCGAGGCAGTTTTGATGCTGTGAGTGGAAAAACAAGCCTTCATACCTGAGAGCACATGATTTTGACAGTAATTGTGGAGAGCCCTCAAGTAAAGAAGGCTTTTCATAAATGTGGAAAGAAAGGAAGGAAGAAAAACAAGGATGGAGGGAGGGAGACAACCCATGATGCTTAATTCTGATTAACAATGTCTGTCTTGCAAATGTGTTTTTGTTCCCATTGTTCGTTACATTTATGTGTTTCAACTACTCTCTGTATAGGGGTATATTTAGGGGCTCAGCTATGTTCAAACATCAGCTCTAGCTCTTATCTAGCTTGACCAAGAAACTAAACATCTCTATTCTCGTTTCCTACCCCGCAGAATGGGGGTCATAATAATTCTATTAGAAAAGTTCAAACAGTGTTGACCTTAAAATCCTACACCTCTGTCTTGAGGTTGCTGCTCTATTGCCTTTCCTTTGCTGTCCTGCTTTGTTGAATTCCTTTCACACTGCTTCCTTGGGACTCAAAGGATATTTGTAGGTCACCTGCTTACCATAGGGGCTAGAGCCTGCAGCCTCCAACCACTGTCCCTCCCTGCTGTCAGTGCCCATGATTTGCCCTAAACAGATGGTCTTATTCCATTCTGAAAATGGCAGGGAGTTTCTAAGCCAAACGGGGCATAGTGCCCCCCTGGGTGGTGGTTATTCAGAAGAGAAGCTCTTTATAGAAGAAACCTAATGATGGAGGGGGCTTTGGCTTATTGGGTTATTGGAACCAAAGGTAATAGGGCCCAGCTTCAATGCAAAGCAGGAGGAAGAGAGAAGCTGGTGGGTGTCTTGAGGCCAGAGTCACCATGCTGGGCATAGGCAGGACCCTGAGTAAGGCACTGAGGACTTGGAGATGGAGAAATAACGTAGCTAAGGAGAGTCCCCTTCCCTCCCATTGTTTGAGACTAGAAGAGAAAGAACTGGTATATAAGAGGCTCAAGACTTTCTAAGTCAATCTATACATGTGTGTGAGCTTAGGAAAAAAATGCACATGAGCTGTGAATGGGAAGGGACCCCAGACTAGGATTGGAACAGCAGGTCTAACACACCGCTCTGTGGCCCCTTGCACTCCTGGTTGAAAGTATACCTTCCATTCTCTTGAGGCAATTTTCTTTATGGGCTAGTCCAGATCTCTCATTCAACTAAACATATAGAGAGCCATCACCACGTCTCATTCACCTTCGCAGTCCCACAGTGCGCTGCACTGATGTCTGACATAGTTCTGCCATTGGAAGGCACAAAGTGAATTTCATTCCTTCTGCAAACCTCTCATAGCTGTTGAAATGAATTCAACATAAGAACAGCATGTTCAACACGGGAGATGGCAAAGCAGTAGGAGGCTCAGCCTTGACACTTGAGGGAAATACTTAGCTCCATCAAATAATCCAAAAGGCCCTCACAAAGCGGTCCTGTTGCTAAGGGGTAGGGTACTGTCACCACAATGTTCATATGAGCGGGTACAAAGGCACTTTTATATGCAGCCTAAATGGGATGGTGTTGCTACCCTGGTGGTTGTAGGAATTAAGTAAGACGTAGTTAGGGGAGCTGAGTCTTGGACGTGGACCATTTAATTACTATTAAGTGCATTTTCCTCCCACTGATCCACAATGATCTACCTCATATAGGTTGAGAGGAAGTAACAGGCTTTCTGCAAGAGGCGGAATTACTTGGGATTTTGAAAAAGATACTGGTTCCTAGAGAAAGGGCTTGAGGTGTGGAGAATGAACAGGAAATGTGTGAGGCTCAGTAAGCCAATGCTCTGCGTTGGACTGAGACTGTGCTGCAAACAGCCGGCTGGGAGAAGCAGCCCCACCCCCTCCCCACTGGATATGCGCCTTCCCCTCTGCGCTGCATTTCCCCCCTTCTCCCCTCCCCTCCGAGGCCGCTGCCATCAGACAGCGCTGAGAGCCTACCCAGATCTGCCAAGGGAGGGTCTGACTGTGGGCTTGGGGCTTCCGAGGATATGAAACATTCCCTTGATGTCACAAACAGGATTATTCACTCAGAAAAACAGAAGCTTGTCAAGCTGCCACAATCGCAAGGATAGATTCTCTCTCTCTCTCTGATGGAGATAAATGTAACAGGGGCTGAAGAGACAGGGCTGTCTGAAGGGAATGAGGTGAGAAACATCTTGGGTAGATATGATATTAGTCACACATGTTAACCCTGCCTTAGGCTAGGAACCCTGAAATGAGAAATGAAATAGCTAGGATGGAAGAATAACAAGAACACAGTTATCTCCCATGGGACCAACAGCAGTAAAACAAAGACCCACAGGGAAAAAAATCAGCACTTGATCCCACCACCTACTTTCTCCACTTACTTCCTCCCCACCTGGAGTTGTCCACATTTCAGCCATTTTTCCTTAAAAAAAGGAAAGTAAGACAATGCCACAGCAGCTCTGTGCTCTAAGGTGCTATGAAGGAGAGGATACAGGCATGCACTTCTGCATTAACATGAGACAGAATTATCATGTGGTAGCTTAATTACTTGGAGAAGCTTCCGAGAAGGTCACTGCACTAAGCCAACTGGGCATCCCCAAAGTGGGCAAAGCTTGCCCCAGGAAAGGCCACTCCGGGGAGAACTTTAGTTAGTCAAGTGGATTTGGCAAAAGCTGCAAGTTATACATTTCTCTATGGCTGAAAGTGAACAGAGGGGCCCAAGAGCCACTGGAAAACTGCCCTGTCAATGAGCGTGGGGTTCTTCCTGTTCTCATGGAGAGGGCAAGGTAGCTCTTCTACACACACTTTAGAATGCCTCCTGGGATGAACAAAAGGTGATCATGGGAAAGAAACATCCACAAAACAGCATGAAGGGCCATGGGTGGGGGCAGAATTAGGGCATACTGATGAGTTCTCTTATTAAATGTTGCTAAATGTGTCCAGGCTTAACTGGTTTAGGATAAATGTCTCCTTATAAGAGAAGATACGTTCTACCCTCTTCCTCTCTTCCCCACACACAAACATGGGTTATTGGCTCATCTTATCTGCTTCTTTAATACTACTTGAAAGCAATGCTTTTGGCTATTACTGTAAAAGAGACAAGCATTAGAGCTATTTCCTACTTAAGAGATGCTATTGTGATAAGAAAATGCAGAAGCACAATCTTCCCCACTCAGGTGCATTCTCACACTTGCCTGGAAAAGCAGCCCTTCAGATGAGCTGTGAAGGAAGATGGGATAGGGTGGAAGGACAGAGAAGAGAATAGAATGAATCACCCTCACCACACTGAATGACAATGTCATGGATTCTGGTCCAAGCTCCCTACCAGCCTTTTAGCTTACCAGCTCCTAGGAGCTGCGTTCTGGGCCAAACAGAGGCTGTTTTCCCCTAAGGAAGAGTTGACATTCAGACTCACTGTCTCACTTGGTTTGTATGACACCCAAGGCCTTCATTGGCCAACCTCAAACATCTATTTCTTTTTCTTTTTTTATTCGCTTTAGAGAGGAGATGAGGGGGGAGAGAGAGAGAAATAAAGAGAGAGAGAGACGGGGGAGGAGCAGGAAGCATCAACTCCCATATGTGTCTTGACCAGGGAAGCCCAGGGTTTCAACCCGGCAACCTCAGTGTTCCAGGTTGAGGCTTTATCCACTGCGCCACCACAGGTCAGGCTTAACATTCATTTCTAAGGTCACCTCTTCTTCTCCTGGTTCATGGGCCGAACCAAGTTTTGCCATGTCCCTTGACTCTAACAACTGATGCTGTGTCATATCCCCTCTTTGTACACAAACTCTCTGCCCAGATGACCGTTTACTTTTTTCTCATCCCTTTTGTTCCTCTAATGATAGCTTGTTCTTTAAGTTCCCGCTCCAATGTTCCCTTTTCTGTGATGTTATTATTGATTGTCCCCAGTTATTCAGTGCCTACTACTATTTGTAAATAGCAGTATTTCAAACGTGCAAATAATATGGCTATCACATTTTTTTTCTTTTTTTTCTTTTTTCTGAAGTGAGAAGTAGGGAGGCAGAGAGACAGACTACTGCATGCGCCCAACCAGGATCCACCCAGCATACCCACGGGGGTTATGCTCTGCCCATCTGGGGCATTGTTCTGTTGCAACCAGAGCCATTGAGCGCCTAAGGTGGAGGCCATGGAGCCATCCTTGTTGTTATTGTTGTTTGTATTTTTGTGAAGTAAGAGCAGGAAGGCAGAGAGACAGACTCCCATATGTGCCTGACTGGGATCCACTTGGTGTGCTCACCAGGGGATGATGCTCTGTTGCAATTGGAGCCATTCCAGCACCTGAGGCAGAGGTCATGGAGCCATCCTCAGCGCCCAGGCCAACTTTAATCCAATGGAGCCTTGACTGCAGGAAGGGAAGAGAGAGAGCTAGAGGAAAGGAGATGGAGGAAGGGGGAATTGATCTTGGGACTTCCACACATCAGGCCGATGCTCTACCACTGAGCCAACCGGCCAGGGATAGCTAACACATTTTATATCAGTGACTTAAAGTTCTGTCTCACACACATACCCTCTACTATCAGCTATCACATTAAACATTTACTGAATTCTAGCCAGTGAAGTAGATACTATTTCCACATCCCAAGTAAATAAGCTAAGGCCAAGCTATGCTAATACACAGAACTATTAGTGGAGTTGAGAATCCAGTTCTGGTCCCATTGACTCCAAAGCTATGCTCTTCATTAGTATATCTGCTGTTGTCTTTTCTCCACTAGACTGGGAGAACCTAAAAGGCAGACGTTAATAGCTCAGTTAGCAAACAACAAACAGACTCTGAACTTACATGGATTTACAAAATGCTGGCTCCAACAATTGTGTGATTTGGGGGAAGTTACTTAACCTCAAACTAGGCCCCCGTTTTCCCATCTGTACAATGGTGTTTTAAAAATAAGTCAATGGACATGATTATGTTAAATATTAAATAGAATTCTATATATAAATATTGCAAAATAAATAGGCATGTTCAAGAATGTGAGTTCCAGCCCCTGTTTTGATCTATGCTCTCTCAATCCTTAGAATAATGCCTGATACTGAGTGAGGACTCTAAATTTTTGTGAAATGAATACATTTTTTTTTAAACAGGGACAGAGAGAGAGTCAGAGAGAGGGATAGACAGTGACAGTCAGACAGGAACGAAGAGAGATGAGAAGCATCAATCATCAGTTTTTCATTGTGAGACTTTAGTTGTTCATTGATTGCTTTCTCACATGTGCCCTGACCATGGGCCTTCAGCAGACTGAGTAACCCCTTGCTTGAGCCAGCAACCTTGGGTCCAAGCTGGTGAGCTTTTGTTCAAACCAGATGAGCCCATGCTCAAGCTGGTGACCTTGGGGTCTCGAACTTGGGTCCTCTGCATCCCAGTCTGATGCTCCATCCACTGCGCCACCACCTGGTCAGGCTGAATACATTTTTTTAAAAAGTGAATTAGCCTCCTGAAAAGATTTAAGGCTTTTGGCAGAGAGCTGGGTGAGGATAGGGAGGGAGAGGAGACCTGTAAGCCTTAAATATAGTAAACAAAATTCACTATGTTATTGTGAATTCTGGTCTGAAATTTCCTTTTTTTCTAAATACTTGCTTTTGGTAGATATTTCCAGGATCTGAATGCTCCTTTCCACCACCCTCAGTGTCTCTCTCTCTCTTTCTCTCTCTCTCTCTCTCTCTCTCTCTCTCTCTCTCCTTTCCCCTGTCTGCTGTCTCTCATGTGTCACACACACACACTCACACACTGCACACACTGCTCTCAGCCCACAAGACCACTCTGTGTATCACCTGGATGTGTCCAGACGCAGTCAGAAGAACCTACTTGGGCTGCAGCCGCCTCTTAGACTCCCACTCAGTTGTAACAACAACATCCACTAGGAGAACTTCTGACTGGCAGTAACAACCTCAGGTACCGTGGGATAAACAAGATTTCTTCTTCTCATAAACCAAAGAGTCAGGAAGGAGGAAGTCACTGGAGGAAGTCACTGGTGTTGAGGTGCTCAGAGAGGCCATCTGTGGTCCAGGCATTACCTCTCAGCTCTTTATACTCAGCACATGGGCCTTGTGTTTTGCTGGCGTTCAAGGCAAGAGAAGAGGAAAGAGTAATCCAGCTTTGTACTGGGTATGGAACAGCTTTCTTGGAAACTAGCTTCCACTTCTATCCCATTGCCCCAAACTGGGTCATATGACCCTGTAATGCAGGTGGCTGAGGCCAGGCAGGTCCACATCGGATTCAGGCAGACGGTAAAAAAAACTGCAGAGCCAGAAAGCGTTGGGCCATTCGTGTTTAATATAGTCTCACAATGGCTGATGAGCAAACAGGCAGGGGAAAACCAATTCTCAGGCAAACAAACAGCAAAAATGGCCCCTCACATTGGCGGGCAAACAATCAGCAATCTGCCATCTGCAATCTCCCTGAGCACAAGCACCCATAGCCTTACATAGATCATCCACACGTGGCGCTGCTCCGTGCTCACGCACTAATTAAGCAAAGCGCTTAAAGCCGGTAAACCAGTAAGCAAGGTTAACACAGATGTTTTCCCAACAGACCCCAAACAGCTTCAGACAAGACTGGGAAATTAGGGGACATGGTCAATCCTTAGGCAACATCAGCTGCCTCACACAAGACGTCCTGTTAGCAAAAGAAATGGGGGATAGACATTATAGGCCACCAGCAGTGCCTCTACTTTCAATAATTTCTCTTTCTTTCATTTCACCTTGAACTTAGAAGGGGCTGATCTCTGAAACAGGCTAACAGCCAGAGAAATATTCTGCCACCACCTCCTCCTTCACTTCTCAACAAATGCTTCTGAAATTATTTGCAGAAAGAAAAAAAAAAGTGTAAATCAGGCCTGATATACAAATCCTGCTGAGCGAGTCTGGAGACGCTGTGAGCCGACCCTGCCACTGTGTACTGAAGGCGTCAGAGGTGAGCCGGTGGTGAGCACCAGCCCGCAGGACCAAGTGCCATCAGCTGTGAGTGTCAGCAGTTCTTTTCAGGGGATCAGATAAAAGAAGGGCAGCAGGGTCCAAGCTAAAGCTGAACTTTTCACCCCGTCCCTATGGGAAAGAACAGAGCGCAGTGTGTCTGAAGAACACGGTAGAAAGTGTCAAGACGAAGGCTAAAACTACACTGAGCCAGGGCCTGAAGTCAGAAAGCAAAACAGTTCTCTTTTTCTCCCCAGTCTCCAGAATGATACCTGCACGACAGGGAGAAGAAGCCAGGGAAGCGTCAGGGGTCGAACAATGCAGAATTGTCTTTAGAATAGGTATTGTCAGTGTAGATAGCTAGATATTAAGAAAGGAAGGAAGCAAGGGGAATCGGACATTTTTAAACATAATAAACTGTGGAGCTGAGTTGGACAATAAGCCTGATTCACTAGGAAGTTGCAGCATTCATAGACTTCCCAGGGAACCTCTGCATCCTATGCCATCTGGACCTAATCCCCAAAGTGGGCAGGAAGGAGGCAAGAAGGGCCTTATTAGTAATTACTGGGGGAGAAATAAAAACAGCAGAAGAAAGTTCTCTGCTGAGTGCATGCACTGTAGAAGTCAAAATGGCTCAGCGGGAGGTATTTTCAGTTTGAGGCATTTGCAGTAGGAACTAAAATGGTGAAGGGACAGAGCCTAGTCTGAGAAAAGGATCAGATTGGATAAGACAACCCTGGCCAGTAGGCTCAGTGGTAGAGCATCGGCC
Source organism: Saccopteryx bilineata (assembly GCF_036850765.1). Lineage (NCBI taxonomy): Eukaryota > Metazoa > Chordata > Mammalia > Chiroptera > Emballonuridae > Saccopteryx > Saccopteryx bilineata. The sequence goes on from NC_089491.1 coordinate 243,327,534, forward strand.
CAGCGTGTAGAAGTCCCGGGTTCGATTCCCAGCTAGGGCACACAGGAGAAGCACCCATCTGCTTCTCCACCCTTCCCCTTCTCTTTCCTTTCTGTCTCTTTCTTCCTCTCCTGCAGCCAAGGCTCCATTGGATCAAAGTTGGCCTGGGTGCTGAGGATGGCTCCATGACCTCTGCCTCAGGTGCTAGAATGGCTCCAATTACAACAGAGCATCATCCCCTGGTGAGCACGCCAAGTGGATTCCAGTAGGGTGCATGCAGGAGTCTGTCTCTCTGCCTTCCTGCTTCTCACTTCAGAAAAATACAAAAAACAACAACAAACCCATCCAGACTGGATAAAAAAACACAAAACCCTGAAAGATCTAGAAAATGGACTGGTTGGGGGAGGACCCAATCCTAATCCGGGAAGGATTGGGAAACTGATCAGTTTGAAAATCACCTGGTTCTTCCCAAGTCTGAGTTAATATAATCAAATAGTAACAAAGCTCTCACTGTCTCTCGCTTGGTAACATGTGCTCGTCAAAGTGCTTGTGCGGTCTCTGTCTACAGCAGTCATGCAGGACTAGAAACCACATGGACTCCAAGTCTGGGCACCAAGTGCAGGCCTGGGCACAGCACCAACCCAAGCGCAGCCAGCAACAGACTCGGCTAGCTGGATAGGGACAGAACTGGACTAAGCCATGCCATGGACTGAACCAATGGCACAGAACTTCTGGACCCTGGGCTTTGTTCTGGGCTTGATGAAGACAAGGTTGGACTTTTTCCACAGCAGGAGGGATAGAGATGAGACATTGCAAACCTGGGCACAACCATTTATTTCAACCCCAATAAATCTTACCACTAAAACTTATCCATCCATACATAGGTCCTGGGGAATGCTCTCCTTGCAACTCTGTGAAAGGACCCCATTTCCACTGGCAACAGTATCACATCTACCAGCTCAAGTGTGGAATAAAAGTCCACCTCTAAGAAAAATCCACATCCGGACTGCATAGCATCAGCAACAATAAATGTTGCTGTCATGTGTGTAATGGTATATCCAGAGCAATTTAATATTGAGATTATTTTGTTCTCCCACCATTAATATATAAGAGCTGCTCATTTAAGAGATGAATATGATCTGCTCCAGGGCTAGTCAACCTTTTTATACCTACCACCCACTTTTGTATCTCTGTTAGTAGAAAAATTTTCTAACCGCCCACCGGTTCCACAGTAATGGTGATTTATAAAGTAGGGAAGTAACTTTACTTTATAAAATTTATAAAGCAGAGTTACAGCAAGTTAAAGCATATAATAATAATTACTTACCAAGTACTTTATGTCAGATTTTTGCTAAGTTTGGCAGAATAAATCTTATAAAACAACTTATAATAGTTAAATCTATCTTTTTACTTATACTTTGGTTGCTCCGCTACCGTCCACCATGAAAGCTGGAACGCCCACTAGTGGGTGGTAGGGACCAGGTTGACTACCACTGGTCTGGTCCAAGGCTCCACCTAGCACACTCCAGTAAAACAGCTAACACAGGGAGCGCCAAAGACAGGCACAGAGGAGCAGAGAATCCCCAGTGTCAACAACCGAGTCCTCATTCCCCCATGTCTTCCCATCATCCACACTACGAAATGCACTTTCTAACATGGGAGTAAAGCTCTTCTAGTTGCTAAGAACACAAACAGCACGCCTGTTACACTTTTCTCTGATGCCACACTCCACTTTCCACCCCTTCACACTCTACTATCAGCTCATCAAGGGAAGCTGAAGGTGGAGATGGTTCTTCAAGATGCAGAAACTCACTGACTTGACTCTGTAAATAAAAAGAAAACATAATCCCCACTGTCACCGCTTTTGGCTCTTTGAGGGTAGTATCTCTTTTAGCATCTGACAATAGAAAAAAACAGAGAGAGAGAGAGAGAGGGGAAATTAAAATTTGACATCTTTTCTCATTCATATTACCTTTGCCAAAAACCGCAGTAACACAATCAGGGCTTTTTGAGTAAATGAGTACTTTGGGAGGAAGGTGGCACAGTTAGGAGTGGTTCAAATTTAGCATCTAATAATAGCTCAATTAAGACACAGATCCCATCTGTTTCTACTTGAGGAGTTCTGCAGAGCCCAAAGACTAGTTATCTTCTTTTCCTTTTCCTTTAACTTGTATAAACCAGCCCTTCTTCCACCACCCTCACAAACACCCACAGAGAACTGTTTGTTGTTCTTCTTAGCAGGACAACCTCTGCTTCTTGATTTCACACCCCATGAGCCACTTCTCTGGTAGATAGCAGCCCATGAGCCACTTCTCTGGTAGATAGCAGCCCAGCATCTGAGTACAGATGTGGGGCTAGTTGGGTGCAAACTGGACCAGTTTCCTGTCTCGGCATGAGTCTCTGCAGAGCCTGAAACTTATCTGCTACAATGATGGGAAATTGCATTCTCTCCCCTCGCGCCCTCCCCCAAAGTTAGGTGAGAATTGATGAGAAGTCCCTAGGCCTTGTTGAAGGAAACCCTGAGGGGAGCCAGCATTACAACAGGGGAAAAGGATCTGCTGCCTGGTCACTTTGGTTCAACGTGTGCCCATTTCCCCAAGCCTTTGATTGAGTTGGAGAGAAACAATCCTTGGAGTTTCCTTACCATGTTAAATTACACTTTGTGGCAAACCATGAAGGGCAATATATTATTCTCTTAAAACAGCACCACAAAAATTCTTGCTAGACATTCTCTCTTCTTTACCCACCTGTTCCAAAAAATGGGCCATTTTTATCAAAATCAATGATTTTCTTTTTTTCTTTTTTCTTTTTTCTTTTTTACAGGGACAGAGAGAGAGTCAGAGATAGGGACAGACAGACAGGAATAGAGAGAGATGAGAAGCATCAATCATTAGTTTTTCATTGCAACACCTTAGTTGTTCATTGATTGCTTTCTCATATGTGCATTGACTGCAGGCCTTCAGCAAACCAAGTAACCCCTTGCTCAAACCAGCGACCTTGGGTCCAAGCTGGTGAGCTTTTTCCACAAGCCAGATGAGCCCGTGCTCAAGCTGATGACCTCAGGGTCTCGAACCTGGGTCCTCTGCATCCCAGTCTGACGCTGTATTCACTGCACCACCGCCTGGTCAGGCAATCAATGATTTTCTTACCAACATTTCTATGATACTGCATCCAGATGCTAGGTTCTTGCCTTGGCAGTCATGCTTATACTCTGCCTTAGAATCATGAGGTCAGAAGGGCTCTAACAATAGATTTTTATTTGGGGGGAATCCAAGCTATTGCTCTCTGTCTTCCAAGGTGAAAAGTGAGTGGAAGCTGAAAAATGGGGACCTGAGGAATGAGCACATCCCTTGTCTCTCAATCGACACCAATAGCTTCTGGATGTTTAGTGCCATCTCTAATTTTCATGTTGTTTTTAAGGCCTCAGCAGGGTTGCTGACAACCTCTGATGAATAAAGAATGAACACTAATAAAAACGGGCATTAATAAGAAAGCTAAGTGAAGCAATGGGCCAACTGAGACTGCCCGATCGCTCACCAACAACACCCGTCGTTATCCCTCAAGGATATTCAAATAAGCACAAGAGAAAGAACAATGCAAGATAGTGTCAGATCTCTATAATTTTTATAACAACCTCTATCATTTTAAAAAATCCAGAACTCTTTGGGTATTCATTAAGAAAACTCAATGTGCAGATATGGAAACAGTAATGAGTTGTCCACTTCTGATAGGACCCAGCTAACAAAATGATGCTCTTACTCTCAGGCATATTATTCAGCTTGGCAGAGTCAAGGACTGGATTCAAAGACTCAAGATTTTTTTAAAATATCTGATTCTTTCCTTGGCTTCTCTATGTCAAAAAATATATAACTATACAGTTAAACAATCTAAAACTTCTGGAAGAATCCCTTTCAGATATCTAAAAGGAGGGTGACACTAAAAAAACAAAGACATTCTTGTTCATGGTCAGAAGGTCAGAAAATTCCATCTGAAAACATCCACATTTATTAGATCTGGTGCAACCAAGTCTCAAAAGATTGAAAAGGCTAACTCAACTCCAAGGGCATTAGATTGCCTGCTTGTTTCCAAGAAAAAGGAAAAAAATGGGCCCCAGCTTAGCTCTTAACAACAGTATGATTTGTTATGCAATAACTTAAATGTAGTGCCATGTCAGCATAGACATTACTTGTCCTTAGAAAAAATACTTAGGATAAATACAAATGAGAAAAGAATCCCTAAACACATAATGTTAAACTAATCATTCCACTCTTAGGAGGAAATACTGCAATGAACATCATTCTCAAACTTGTCAATGCGAAGAGGCTCTCCAAAAGGAATTTTCAAATGAAGGAAGAGGCCAAGTCATTAGTTGTATTGAGACTTGCCATAGGAGAGGAAAGCCTTTTAGCAGGATAAGAGCAGTGGCGGTAAATAACTGAATCAAAGCACAGGGCCAGTTGGCATATCTGCACTTTTCCAACCACACACACCATATTTCATCATGACATAAGATATTGTCACAAAGTACAGGAAGTCATGAGCGGTAATGAAACAATACATCATTCCACAACTCCATGTCATGCACTTCAAATTCCATGGGCTTAAAAAGAATCCCCAAGTCGAGACCATTCAATACACACACATATGTACACATACCTACCCATCAACTTCTTCAGCTTTCTACTGTAGTAAATAGGACAATAACAAAAGGTAAAATACACATACATTTACACTTACCTATGTGGTATCAGCTGAAAAGCATTAAATTCAATCACAAGACTGAAGTTAAGCTCTGACTTCAGTAATCACTAGCAAGTGATTTCATGTACATCATGCTTGTAGAGTAAATTTAAAGAACGTTGACATTAGAACCCAAGTCTAGAGTTTAAAATCTTATATCAACCAGTTCATTATCTGTATCTTTGTTCAAGTTAACCTCAATTTCTTCATCTGATAAATGGGTAGAGAGGAAGAAAATTAGATCTTTACCTCTTTTATCCTGAGGTGGTTGTGAGATTAAATGAGAAAATGCATATGAAATGTTTGACAAATCTTTAAAAAGCTACACTAGTATTTGTTAATGTATTTAACTTCTATGAAGCTGATTCTTTTTTTGTTGAGTTGGGAATTAAATAAAACCCTTCTCCTGCCTCCTCACAGAGTTTCACAGGACTAAGCAAGCTAATGTATATGGATGTGTTTGGAAAACTACAAAGCACTTCATAAATGATTGCTATTATATTAGCTTATAACCTTGGAATTCCCAATATCATCCTACCAAGATTAGTGGGTCCTGTCAAAGCTCAATGTCCTTCATTCCTTATTTTGGTGGCTTTGTACCAAAGAGCTCACCGGACACATTAGCAATCCAGCAAATATTGCTATTCTTGACTAGTCTATCCTTTTTCTTACAATTTAAAGAATTGTTTGCATAGATCTGCAGGAGTTATATATCAGTTGTTACTTAAGTATTTGAGTTAAAAACATTTAAGCTATTATTAACTTATTCCTTTTCTTCTTCCTATGTAATAAAATAAAATAAAATGTTCTTCTCTTTTAAGGAAAAGTATATATAGTAGTTTATTTTTTAAAGTTAAAACAAAACCAATACTATGTGATTATGGTTTTTCATTTCATGAAATTGTGGAATAGATAACCATACTCCAAAAACTGCCTTTACTACCTATGACCACAGAGTCTTCCTCTGAATTCTGATGATTTGTTAGATGAACTCGTCTATGACACCTAATAATTAGCCTGTAAGCTTGTCACATAAATATGTAACTTTTCTAACTCTGGAGCTATTTTTACAGATGACCTGAAAACTGAACATGAAAACCTGGTCTCCAAAGGGTAGTTTCCAGGCTCTGGGGTGACACTCTGAGGTGTCCACCTTATGTGGCCAGGCTAATGGGACTGAACCTGGGCTCGCCTGAGTGTCTCCTGCAAGTCTATCTCATCCTATCTGAGTGAGCTGTGGCTGGCTTTTGCTTCTATTAAACTCAAAAAAATTTTATGATAGCATCTTGTCTAGTTTTCTGACCATTGAGCTGTCAGCTTTGCTAGGGAGATACTGCATCTCTGTGTTCCCATAGCAATAAGCACCGTGCTGGGCACACAGTGGTCATGAAATCAAGTACCTCAGGAATCTCAAGAGAAAATGCAGGCTCCTTATTATTCTTTAATTGCAGGGACTTCAAAGTTTTGAAAATAACACTTTGGTTTAAAGATCTGAGAGAGGGAATAGGAAGTATATTGTCTGGTATGTGCACTGAAACATCACTAAGCAGAGAGATTTGGTAAGGAAAGCAAGAAGAAAAGACAAGTTGTGTTTATTTTATCTTGTATGACAAGATCAGGAGAGAATGGTGTCAGACTGGGTTGCAGGGGAAAGAGTCAAATTCAGTAAAAGAGCAGGTTTATACAAGACTTTAAAATGGTAATTGTTGTTTTAATGTGCCGTTATAGCAATAAAAAAATACATGTAAATATTTTGAACATTAAAAAGTTATAAATGAATTAACCAGAAAGAAGAAACACAATAAAGATTTATTCTATGATGGTAAATGAGAATATCCACAAATATTTATGATAGCAATAAATTCTAAGCAACCGAACTCCAGTGATGGAGGATTGGTCAAATAAATTATGATCAGCCATATGCCGCCATCCTGTACAGACATTAAAAGTGTTATGTGGATGATTTGTAAGAAGAAAGATGCCCAGATGCATAAAAATTACCCAAAAGGTTACAAGTACTAAATGCTACCAGTATCTATATCTATATATAATTTATAAATACAGAAATATGACTAGAAGAATACTGACCAGTGTTTGGCCAGTGATGATTGCTTGGAGTTGAGATTATATTATGAACTACTTTAAGTCTTTTTGTTCTTTTCCACTTTATAAATTTCCTCCAATAAATAGAAGCTGTCTGACAAGGAGAGTAACTGGGAATGCATATTCATGAACATCAGTAAATCCAGAGGTAAGCTGCTCATGCCCATGGAGAAACTAACAGCCTGAAACCAGGTGATGCAAAATACCAATACAATCACAAAGAGTTTGCTTATATTTAAAACTCTGGCCATTTTGCATTGAAGACACCATGAAATTGTTTTAGTCTAACCTCTTACCCACTCCAAGAAGCCCTTCCACAACAACCCTCTGTGTGTTTTGTAAGATCACAGGAGAAGAAGGAGGAAGGGTGGACAGAAAGGAAGAACATGAAAGGAGAGAGGCGATGTAAGGGAGGGAGGTGGGAGAACGGCTGGAGTTCCTCCACGTCCAGCAGTCAATGTTGGCAGTAAACTAATGCAAGTTTGTGAACACAGGACACACTCTTCAGGAGCGACGATTTGAGCACACCAGGTAGAAAATCCTACCAAGCCGAGGTGCTGCCTAAGGACAAAGGGCTCAGGACATGCGTAGTAAATGAAGAAGTATAGCCCAGCTGAAGCTATCCTAATTGCAGGGTATTTGCATGCACATAAAAACATATCTGTGGATCTGAGAGCCTAAGAGTGAAGTGTACTAATATTGTCCCTGGGCTCCAAATTTCTCATTCCAGACTTGCCCTGGCACCCTGAGGCTGGGATGCTCACTGAGAACTATATTTTTCAGATATTTTGTCAACCACCTTTTTTTGAGTTCTGCCAATAAGATACCAGATTGAAAGTGAAAGGTGGCTGGCTGGAACCAGAGGTAGCAGGAGGCTCCAGCAGGTGCCGCTGGCTGCAACCTGTGGCTTCCCAGAATGGTTCTCATCATGTTCTCTCAGAGGTGCCATTTTCAGAAACATGAGCTCTAACTTGGCAGAGTCTGTCCTCTGAGCTCCTAAGTCCTCTCTTGTCTTGTGTCCCACTGTCCATGAACGGGAGCTATTTCCCGCAGTTATCCCTGGGATACTCAGTGATTCTTTTCAGCTCTTTCAGTCCCCCAACACTGGTGTCACCAATTACCTTCATTAAATTCTCTCTGTTTGACATACCTAGTGTGGTTCCGATTTCCCAACTAGACACAAATTAATACAAAGGGAGAGAAAGAAAAATGACTGCTAAGCACATGCTTCCTCAGTGTCAGGAATGACACTAAGTGCTGTAAACATATTGCTACTCCGTTTTAATGACAGGCAGTTCATTCAGGACCTCCAGAGTGAACAAGTTCTTGGCCAAACAGTACCAGTTGTTTAAAAAGTTTAATGTACTACATTGAGCTGAAATCTGACTCCCTCTGATCTCAGGCATTCACTCCTTATGCTGACACTGGAAGCCATCAGTTTATCTAGTTTTTCTTCTTATGTTTCAGATGTTTGAAAGAAGTGATGTCTCCCCAGAGTCTTTTCCGTTCCTTATTATAGCTGGTCCTTCCATTATTTTTGTTCAGATAGGTATTTTTCTTGTCCTAGCCCACCTCCCTTGAATCAAAAGTTTGTGTTGATATAACTCTCCAATCATGCCCAACAGAGAACAAAATATTCCACACTTTCTGCCTTTAAGGAAGACAGGAAAGTTACTACCTTCCCCTCTAACCTTACACTTGTATTGAGTTTAATACTTTTACTTATCTCCTTGGTGGTTGGAAATTATGATTATACTGCCAAAACACTTGTAGTTTTCTCCTCTCCACATGCAATAATGTCAGATTCCACAGCACTGGAAATTTAAATAATTTTAAAATAGTCATCTTTATTTCTACTTATTTTCGTTTTATAATTGTTTTGACCAATTATTTGCAGCCGTTGAACCCTTTTTGAGCCTGATTTCCTTTGCAAAGATGTTGACTATCCAGATTTTTGCTGTGTGCAACTTTGATAACCGTGTCTGTTATTTCACCATTTAACTTTTCAAAAACAACAGAACCAAAAACAGAGTTCTATATCAAAACCTGGAAATGATGATGTCCCAAAAGAGTCATCCAAAGCTGTATGTCCATTTAGGATCCCATGTGTCTCCTAATTAGTCCACACACTAATGATCTGCTCTAAATTTGCCTCTCCTTGCCCCAGGCTGGCTCTTCTCCATGTTGCTGCTACACCTGCATGTCTTGTCCTACATTTCTGTCTCTACTGACTACTCTGAGCCAGGCTCCTCCACGAGCTCTCTCTGGGATCACACTAGTTTCTTTAGCAGCCTTATTTTTCTCCATATCAGAAAATATGATTCTGAGTGTAACAGTCTCTTTTAGTTTTCATCATGGCTAACTTTTGTGTCAATTATTTATTTATTTATTTATTTATTTCCATTGATGAGAAAGGAGTTTGGAGTATGTGTCTGTCTGGTATCTCCTTCCTTTGCTTCATAAGTCATGATTCCAGGTCCTTAACCCCTCTCACTTTAATTTCTGACACTTCTTAGACAGGTTATGGGCTATTTCTCTAAAGATAGACTTAGTTCAGTATTTTTCACACCATGTTTTATGAAACGTTAAAGAGAATACATAAAAGCTGTGATCTTCAGTCAAATGATTTTTGCTAGACCCTGCACTTAATAGCCATCTTTTGGTAATTCACAGTGTACATTAACATATTAAACTCTTAAAAATATCCTGTAGTAAGAAAACCACCTTTATTTTATTTAACTGAACACTTCTCCAACTTTTTTTTTTTTTTTTTTTCATTTTTCTGAAGCTGGAAACAGGGAGAGACAGTCAGACAGACTCCCGCATGCGCCCGACCAGGATCCACCCGGCACGCCCACCAGGGGGCGACGCTCTGCCTACCAGGGGGCGATGCTCTGCCCATCCTGGGCGTCGCCATGTTGCGACCAGAGCCACTCTAGCACCTGAGGCAGAGGCCACAGAGCCATCCCCAGCGCCCGGGCCATTCTTGCTCCAATGGAGCCTTGGCTGCGGGAGGGGAAGAGAGAGACAGAGAGGAAAGCGCGGCGGAGGGGTGGAGAAGCAAATGGGCGCTTCTCCTGTGTGCCCTGGCCGGGAATCGAACCCGGGTCCTCCGCACGCTAGGCCGACGCTCTACCGCTGAGCCAACCGGCCAGGGCTCCAACTTTATTAACCACAGAATTCTTTCTAGAATATGTATTAATGGTTTTGAGACTAGGTTTTTCTTTGAACATTCAGAACACAGTGAGAAGTTTGGGTGATCCTGGATTGAAAGACCACTGTGTTTCTGTATCTGAATTTGTTCAACATTTACTGATTTTGTGCTAGTTTCTGAAACACAAAGATGAGTACAACACAATTCTGGCCTCGATATTGTCATAATTAAAATCTGGTGGCAGCCTTGGCTGGTTGGCTCAGTGGTAGAGCATTGACCTGGTGAATCCCAGGTTAGATTCCCAGTCAGGGCACACAAGAAAGCAACCATCTGCTTCTCCACACTTGCCCCTTCTCTCTCTCTCTCTATCTCTTTCTCTCTTATCTCTCTCTCTCTCTTCCCCTCCTGCAGCCATGGCTCAAATGGTCATCGCCCCATAGGGGGTTTTCTGGGTAGATTGCAGTCGGGGCACATGCGGAAGTCTTTCTCTGCCTCTCTGCCTCTCACTTAATAATAATAAAAAAATCTGGTGGCAGAACACAAAAAGATAAATAATTGGCCAGAATATAAATCCAAGATTACACAAAGTTTAGATTACACAAAAAAGATCAGAAAAGATACAGTGAATTCACATGGAATGTATTGGGGAGGGTTTAAAGGTGTGATGTTTCATTTAGATCTAAAGTATAAACAAAATTTCAAAGGATTCCAAGGGTTAGTTAAAGGAAATTGTTTATACAATTACAGTTTTAAAGAAATATGGAGGCAAATAATTTCTTCAATAATTCACATATATTATCTTGTTTTCTGAGTTTTTCCAATTAATACTCATTAAACGTGTCTTTTTGTCCAATTTTTACATAAAGTAATTACTCTGAATATAATATCATTTTCCAGATGTTGCACACCTAAAATGGAATAAATGAAGACTCTCGCCATCCCACTGGTAGATTATTTCAATAATGCCTAAAATTATTTCTTTGATAACTTTATACTATTGTCTTAAAATACACTTACTGTAATTTTTTTTAGTTGGTGCCTTAGCTAAACCATACCTTGTTTATTCCATAACTTTTGAAATATTATTTTTTAACCCCAGAACATGACTTTATACTATTTATCCCTGTTAAAGTCAGTATGCTTACATTTAGTTTTGATTCTGATTTTGTCATACAACACATTATTCTCTCTCCCAGCTTCCTGTCCTCCCTGACCTTGTAGGTGTGCTCTCTGTATCATTACAGATATCCTCATTTGATTCATCTATAACACCATATTTGCAGACAGGGCTGAGGACAGAAACCTGAAGCCCTGCAGATTCACACCAAAACACTGTCAATAGAACAGGGAGGTATGAATGTGAACTGTGATCTGCAGAAAGGCAATCAGCCTGGCATACAGAGAGAAGAGGGGAAAGCAGAGAAGGGACAGAAATGGGTTTGAATGGCAGCTAAACCCAGAGTCTGCAGCATCCTGGTGATGTCAGGGAGCCGGAGGTGGGGAAAGTGCTGGCAGGCTCAGAGTAGGGGCTATCTTAACCGGGATCTGCCCCGAGAGTATGGCCACCCTAGCTAAAGTAAGACTTCACAACCATGTAAAAAGAGAGGGCAGGGCCTGGCCACAGTAAGTGGCAGATAAGGAGAAGACAGAAGCAACAGAGAAAGATGGCCTGGGTGCAGAGGTGGATTTAACGGCGGGCACGCCAAGCGTGCACCCTGGGCCCTGACTTCTGAAGGGCCCTGCAAAACCCCAACTTTACACTTTTTTCTAATGACACCAAGTTTGGTTTCATATGTGCAATTTTAACATTAATAGATAGTACATAATATTTTTTATTTATTTAAAAATATGGTTAACATGTATTTTTATTTTCCCTGTCTCTTTTTTTTAAGGGGCCCAATATTTTCTTCTGTGCCAGGGGCCTCAACTGACCTTAATCTGCCTCTGTTTGGGTGGTATAAGAAGCAAGAGGACCAGGTGATGTGCAGTGGATAGAGCATTGGCCTGGGATGCAGAGGACCCAGGTTCAAAATCCCTGACGTTGCTGGCTTGAGTGCAAGCTCATCCGGCTTGAGCACAGGATCTTCAGCTTGATTGTGGGGCCACTGGCTTGAGCATGGGATCATAGATGTGACCCCATGGTCACTGGCTTAAGCCCAAAGGTCACTGGCTTAACCTAAGGCTAATGGCTTGAGCAAGGGGTCACTGTCTTGGCTGGAACCCCCCGGTCAAGGCACATATGAAAAAGTAATTAATGAACAACTAAGGTGCCAAAATGAAGAATTAATGTTTCTCATTTCTCTCCCTTCCTGCCTCTTTCTTGCTAAAATAATAATAATAATAATAATAATAATAATAATAAAAACAAGAAGAAGCAAGAAGAGCCAGCCCAAATTGAAGGTTCTGTTTCTGTACTGGGGGCAAATAAACACATGTGGTACAAAATAGAAAGAAAAAATCAGCTTGGTGCATCGTGACCTAGAGATTCCACAGAATTTGCACATGGAGGTAGGACCCGGAGCGCAGGAGAGAGGCGGTGCCTGGACACTTCCTTTGGGAGTCATCTCTGATAACTAGTGTTATAAAAAGGAGAAAGCATAAAGCATGAAGAAAAGGGGAAGAATAAAGAACTTCAAGGAATTGCTGAATTTAAGGTAGAAGACAGGAGGAGGCACCAGAGAAGGACACCAGAGTGCTCAGACCGGCCAAGGGAGGGCCGTACTCAGCGCATCCTGCCCGCGAAGGAGGTAAGATTCACAAGGACTGGCTGACTCAGCACAGTTCATCCCAGCTCATCTCAGTGTTTGGACACCAACCCTGTATGTGGACATGTCCATCCGGGGCTTTTTATCATGCATCTGTAAACATTTTGGAGCCCTTGGAAAAGACACTATAATGTGGAAAATGTCATGCCCACAGCTCTCGCTGCCTACACTTCTCCAAAGCTAGCTCAGAGTGGGAGCCCACCTCTCCAGGGTGGACACTGCTCTTCCTTGGAGAGATGACCCCAACAGACAACGTGAGCCAGGGCGAGTGCCAGGCTGAGATCAGCATGCCTTTTCTCTGCTTGCCTCTAGCTGCCAACTGACTTTGGGAGGCAGAGGGGTAGAAGGTGGTGTTATAGCTTTTGACTTGGCTTACTGTTTTGGCCCTTTCCTCATAATCTGCCCCCTGACCCAATATTAGCATAATGCTCATTAATCAAGCTCTGGTCGCCAATTAATGGCCAGCTGCGTGGATGCCCTACATTTAACAGCTTCTGAATCAGTCAGGCAAAAGGTTAGGGAAGTGATTTTGGCAGGAGGGGTGGAGAACATTCTAATTCCGAGAGAGCCTAGAGGTATCTACCCATGCAGTAAGCACGTCTGGTCTCATTTGTGGATGATCAGGAAAGGAGGCCGGGAGGAGGCATTGGCCAATCATCCTCTCTCTACCACTCTTCCAGCCCCTCCCCACCCCAGATGGACTGGGACACCACTCACTCTCGTCCTTCTGGCCTGGGGTTACACACCCCACATCGCTGCCCAGGCAGCCAGCCAGAGAAGAGAACTCTGATTTATTGCGCTTGGCAGTGTCCAGGCTGGGCATGTCTATAAACTCAAGACTGCGGCT